>NW_027449063.1:0-42500 GCF_030867145.1 Opisthocomus hoazin
TCAACAGAGCCCCTGGGACCACAACACAGCCCCCGGGACCACAACAGAGCCCCCAGGAACCCAACAGAGCCAAAATAACCACAACAGAGCCCCCGGGACCCCAGCAGAGCCCCCGGGACCCCAGCAGAGCTCCCAGGAGAACAACAGAGACCCCAGAACTCGAACAGAGCCCCCAGGACCCCAACAGAGCCCCCGGGACCCCAACAGAGCCCCCGGGACGCCAACAGAGCCCCCGGGACGCCAACAGAGCCCCCGGGAGAACAACAAAGACCCCAAAAACCAGAACAGAGGCCCCGAAACCCCAACAGAGCCCCCGGGACCCCAAAAGAGCCCCCAGGGGAACAACAGAGCCCCCAAAACCCGAACAGATGCCCCAGGACCTCAACAGAGCTCCCGGGACCCCAACAGAGCCCCCAGGACCCCAACAGAACCCCCAGGACCCCAACAGAACCCCCAGGATCCCGACACAGCCCCCAGGACCCCGACACAGCCCCCAGGACCCCGACACAGCCCCCAGGACCCCGACACAGCCCCCAGGACCCCGACACAGCCCCCAGGACCCCGACACAGCCCCCAGGACCCCGACAGAGATCCCAGGACCCCGACAGAGATCCCAGGACCCCGACAGAGATCCCAGGACCCCGACAGAGATCCCAGGACCCCGACAGAGATCCCCGTGACAGATAAAGCTGCGAAAAAAACAACAAAGCCCCCAGGACCACCACGGAGCCCCCAGGACCCCAACAGAACCCGAAGGACCCCAACAGAGACCCCAGAAACCGAACAGAGCTTTCAGGACACCAACAGAGCCCCCAGAACCCCAACAGAGCCCCCGCTACACCAACAGAGCCCCCAGGACAACAACAGAGCCCACAGGACAACAACAGAGCCCACAGGACAACAACAGAGCCCACAGGACAACAACAGAGCCCACAGGACAACAACAGAGCCCACAGGTCCCCAAAAGAGCCCCCAGGACACCAACAGGGTCCCCAGGACCTCAACAGAGCACACATTACCCCAGCGAAGACCCCAGGACCCCAACAGAGCCCCCAGGACCCCAACAGGGACCCTCTTTACCCCAGCGAAGAACCTGGGACCCCAAAAGAGCCCCCGGGACCCCAGCGAAGACCCCAAAAACCCCAACAGAGACCCTGGGACCCCAACAGAGCCCCCGGGACCACAACAGAGCCCCCGGGACCCCAGCGAAGACCCCAGGACAACAACAGAGCTACCAGGACACGAACAGAGCCCCCGGGACCCCAACAGAGCCCCCGGGACCCCAACAGAGCCCCCGGGACACCAACAGAGCCCCCATTACACCAGCGAAGACCCCAGGACAACAACAGAGTCCCCGGGACTGCAACAGAGCCCCCGGGACCCCAACAGAGCCGCCATTACACCAGCGAAGACCCCAGGACAACAACAGAGTCCCCGGGACTGCAACAGAGCCCTCGGGACCCCCACAAAGCCCCCGGGACCCTAAACAGAACCCCCGGGACCCTGAACAGAGCCCCCATTACACCAGCAAAGACCCCGGGACCCCAACAGAGCCCCCAGGACCCCAACAGAGCCCCCAGGACCCCAACAGGGACCCCCTTTACCCCAGCGAAGACCCCGGGACCTCAACAGAGCCCCCGGGACCCCAACAGAGCCGCCAGGGCAACAACAGAGCTCCCAGGACCCCAACAGAGCCCCCAGGACACCAACAGAGCCCTTGGAACCCCAACAGAGCCCCCGGGACCCCAACAGAGCCCCCGGGACCCCAACAGAGCCCCCGGGACCCCAACAGAGCCCCCGGGACCCCAACAGAGCCCCCGGGACCCCAACAGAGCCCCCGGGACCCCAACAGAGCAACCATGAGCCGAACAGAGCCCCCAGGACCCCAACGGAGCCCCCGGGACAACAACAGAGCCCCCGGGACAACAACAGAGCCCCCGGGACAACAACAGAGCCCCCGGGACCACAACAGAGCCCCCGGGACCACAACAGAGCCCCCAAGACACGAACAGGACCTCCAGGACCACAACAGAGCCCCTGGGACAACAACACAGCCCCCGGGACCAGAACAGAGCCCCAGGGATCACAACAGAGCCCCCGGGACGACAACAGAGCTCCCAGGAACCCAACAGAGCCCCCAGAACCCCAACAGAGCCCCCGGGAGAACAACAAAGCCCCCAAAAACCACAACAGAGGCCCCGGAACCCCAACAGAGCCCCCGGGACCACAACAGAGCCCCCAGGACCCCAACAGAGCCCCCAGGACCCCAACAGAGCCCCCAGGACCTTAACAGGGACCCTCTTTACCCCAGCGAAGAACCTGGGACCCCAAAAGAGCCCCCGGGACCCCAGCGAAGACCCCAAAAACCCCAACAGAGACCCTGGGACCCCAACAGAGCCCCCGGGACCCCAACAGAGCCCCCGGGAGAACAACAAAGCCCCCAAAAACCACAACAGAGGCCCCGGAACCCCAACAGAGCCCCCGGGACCCCAACAGAGCCCCCAGGGGAACAACAGAGCCCCCAGGACCCCAACAGAGCCCCCGGGACGACAACAGAGCCCCAGGACCCCAACAGAGACCCCAGGACCCCGACACAGCCCCCAGGACCCCGACACAGCCCCCAGGACCCCGACACAGCCCCCAGGACCCCGACACAGCCCCCAGGACCCCGACACAGCCCCCAGGACCCCGACAGAGATCCCCATGACATATAAAGCTGCGAAAAAAACAACAAAGCCCCCAGGACCACCACGGAGCCCCCAGGACCCCAACAGAACCCGCAGGACCCCAACAGAGACCCCAGAACTCGAACAGAGCTTTCAGGACACCAACAGAGCCCCCAGAACTCCAACAGAGCCCCCAGGACCCCAACAGAGCCTCCAGGACCCCAACAGGGACCCTCTTTACCCCAGCGAAGAACCTGGGACCCCAAAAGAGCCCCCGGGACCCCAGCGAAGACCCCAAAAACCCCAACAGAGACCCTGGGACCCCAACAGAGCCACCGGGACCCCAACAGAGCCCCCGGGACCCCAACAGAGCCCCCGGGAGAACAACAAAGCCCCCAAAAACCACAACTGTGGCCCCGGAACCCCAACAGAGCCCCCGGAACACCAACAGAGCCCCCAGGACCCCAACAGAGCCCCCAGGACCCCAACAGAGCCCCCAGGACCCCAACAGAGCCCCCAGGACCCCAACAGGGACCCTCTTTACCCCAGCGAAGAACCTGGGACACCAAAAGAGACCCGGGACCCCAGCGAAGACCCCAAAAACCCCAACAGAGACCCTGGGACCCCAACAGAGCCCACGGGACACCAACAGAGCCCCCGGGAGAACAACAAAGACCCCAAAAACCACAACAGAGGCCCCGGAACCCGAACAGATGCCCCAGGACCCCAACAGAGCCCCCGGGACAACAACAGAGCCCCCGGGACAACAACAGAGCCCCCGGGACCCCAACAGAGCCCCCGGGACCCCAGCGAAGACCCCAGGACAACAACAGAGCTACCAGGACACGAACAGAGCCCCCGGGACCCCAACAGAGCCCCCGGGACACCAACAGAGCCCCCATTACACCAGCGAAGACCCCAGGACAACAACAGAGTCCCCGGGACCCCAACAGAGCCGCCATTACACCAGTGAAGACCCCAGGACAACAACAGAGTCCCCGGGACTGCAACAGAGCCCTCGGGACCCCCACAAAGCCCCCGGGACCCTAAACAGAGCCCCCGGGACCCTGAACAGAGCCCCCATTACACCAGCAAAGACCCCGGGACCCCAACAGAGCCCCCAGGACCCCAACAGAGCCCCCAGGACCCCAACAGTGACCCCCTTTACCCCAGCGAAGACCCCGGGACCTCAACAGAGCCCCCGGGACCCCAACAGAGCCGCCAGGGCAACAACAGAGCTCCCAGGACCCCAACAGAGCCCCCAGGACACCAACAGAGCCCTTGGAACCCCAACAGAGCCCCCGGGACCCCAACAGAGCCCCCGGGACCCCAACAGAGCAACCAGGAGCCGAACAGAGCCCCCAGGACCCCAACGGAGCCCCCGGGACAACAACAGAGCCCCCGGGACAACAACAGAGCCCCCAAGACACGAACAGGACCTCCAGGACCACAACAGAGCCCCTGGGACAACAACACAGCCCCCGGGACCAGAACAGAGCCCCCGGGACGACAACAGAGCTCCCAGGAACCCAACAGAGCCAAAATAACCACAACAGAGCCCCAGAACCCCAACAGAGCCCCCGGGGACCCCAACAGAGTCCCCGGGGACCCCAACAGAGCCCCCGGGGACCCCTACAGAGCCCCCGGGGACCCCTACAGAGCCCCCGGGGACCCCTACAGAGCCCCCGGGGACCCCTACAGAGCCCCCGGGAGAACAACAGAGACCCCAGAACTCGAACAGAGCCCCCAGGATCCCAACAGAGCACCCAGGACCCCAACAGAGCCCCCAGGAGAACAACAAAGCCCCCAAAAACCAGCACGGAGGCCCCGGAACCCAAACAGAGCCCCCAAGACCCCAAGAGAGCCACGGGACCCCAACAGAGCTCCCAGGAATCCAACAGAGCCGACAGGCTTACAACAGAGACCCCGGGACCCCAACAGAACCTTCGGGACCCCAAGAGACCCCCCGGGATCCCAACAGAAGCCCCAAGACCCCAACAGAGCCCCCGGGACCCCAACAGAGCCCCCGGGACCCCAACAGATCCCCCGGGGACCCCAACAGATACCCCGGGGACCCCAACAGAGCCCCCGGGGACCCCAACAGAGCCCCCGGGAGAACAACAGAGACCCCAGAACTCGAACAGAGCCCCCAGGATCCCAACAGAGCCCCCAGGACCCCAACAGAGCCCCCAGGAGAACAACAAAGCCCCCAAAAACCAGCACGGAGGCCCCGGAACCCAAACAGAGCCCCCGGGACCCCAGCAGAGCCCCCGGGACCCCAACAGAGCTCCCAGGAATCCAACAGAGCCGACAGGCTTACAACAGAGACCCCGGGACCCCAACAGAACCTTCGGGACCCCAAGAGACCCCCCGGGACCCCAACAGAAGCCCCAAGACCCCAGTAAAGCCCCCGGGACCCCAACAGAGCCCCCAGGACCCCAACAGAGCCCCCAGGACCCCAACAGAACCCGCGGGACCCCAAACCGAGCCAGCAGGACAACAACAGAGCCCGCGGGACCCCAACAGAGCCCCCAGGACACGAACGGAGCTCCCAGGACACGAACGGAGCCCCCGGGAACCCAGCGGAGCCCCCGGGACCCGAACCAAGCTCCGAGGACGCCAACAGAGCCCCCGGGACCCCAACAGAACAACCAGGAGCCGAACAGAGCCCCCGGGACCCCAACGGAGCCCCCAGGACCACAACGGAGCCCCCAAAACCCGAACAGACCCCCCCGGGACAACAACAGAGCCCCCGGGACCACAACAGAGATCCAAGACACGAACAGGACCTCCAGGACCACAACAGAGCCCCTGGGACCACAACACAGCCCCCGGGACCACAACAGAGCCCCCAGGAACCCAACAGAGCCGAAATAACCACAACAGAGCCCCCGGGACCCCAGCAGAGCCCCCGGGACCCCAGCAGAGCCCCCAGGAGAACAACAGAGACCCCAGAACTCGAACAGAGCCCCCAGGACCCCAACAGAGCCCCCGGGACGCCAACAGAGCCCCCGGGACGCCAACAGAGCCCCCGGGACCCCAACAGAGCCCCCGGGAGAACAACAAAGACCCCAAAAACCAGAACAGAGGCCCCGAAACCCCAACAGAGCCCCCGGGACCCCAAAAGAGCCCCCAGGGGAACAACAGAGCCCCCAAAACCCGAACAGATGCCCCAGGACCTCAACAGAGCTCCCGGGACCCCAACAGAGCCCCCAGGACCCCAACAGAACCCCCAGGACCCCAACAGAACCCCCAGGACCCCAACAGAACCCCCAGGACCCCGACACAGCCCCCAGGACCCCGACACAGCCCCCAGGACCCCGACACAGCCCCCAGGACCCCGACACAGCCCCCAGGACCCCGACACAGCCCCCAGGACCCCGACACAGCCCCCAGGACCCCGACAGAGATCCCAGGACCCCGACAGAGATCCCAGGACCCCGACAGAGATCCCCGTGACAGATAAAGCTGCGAAAAAAACAACAAAGCCCCCAGGACCACCACGGAGCCCCCAGGACCCCAACAGAACCCGAAGGACCCCAACAGAGACCCCAGAAACCGAACAGAGCTTTCAGGACACCAACAGAGCCCCCAGAACCCCAACAGAGCCCCCGCTACACCAACAGAGCCCCCAGGACAACAACAGAGCCCCCAGGACAACAACAGAGCCCCCAGGACAACAACAGAGCCCACAGGACAACAACAGATCCCCCAGGTCCCCAAAAGAGCCCCCAGGACACCAACAGGGTCCCCAGGACCTCAACAGAGCACACATTACCCCAGCGAAGACCCCAGGACCCCAACAGAGCCCCCAGGACCCCAACAGGGACCCTGTTTACCCCAGCGAAGAACCTGGGACCCCAAAAGAGCCCCCGGGACCCCAGCGAAGACCCCAAAAACCCCAACAGAGACCCTGGGACCCCAACAGAGCCCCCGGGACCACAACAGAGCCCCCGGGACCCCAGCGAAGACCCCAGGACAACAACAGAGCTACCAGGACACGAACAGAGCCCCCGGGACCCCAACAGAGCCCCCGGGACACCAACAGAGCCCCCATTACACCAGCGAAGACCCCAGGACAACAACAGAGTCCCCGGGACTGCAACAGAGCCCCCGGGACCCCAACAGAGCCGCCATTACACCAGCGAAGACCCCAGGACAACAACAGAGTCCCCGGGACTGCAACAGAGCCCTCGGGACCCCCATAAAGCCCCCGGGACCCTAAACAGAGCCCCCGGGACCCTGAACAGAGCCCCCATTACACCAGCAAAGACCCCGGGACCCCAACAGAGCCCCCAGGACCCCAACAGAGCCCCCAGGACCCCAACAGGGACCCCCTTTACCCCAGCGAAGACCCCGGGACCTCAACAGAGCCCCCGGGACCCCAACAGAGCCGCCAGGGCAACAACAGAGCTCCCAGGACCCCAACAGAGCCCCCAGGACACCAACAGAGCCCTTGGAACCCCAACAGAGCCCCCGGGACCCCAACAGAGCCCCCGGGACCCCAACAGAGCCCCCGGGACCCCAACAGAGCCCCCGGGACCCCAACAGAGCCCCCGGGACCCCAACAGAGCAACCATGAGCCGAACAGAGCCCCCAGGACCCCAACGGAGCCCCCGGGACAACAACAGAGCCCCCGGGACAACAACAGAGCCCCGAAGACACTAACAGGACCTCCAGGACCACAACAGAGCCCCTGGGACAACAACACAGCCCCCGGGACCAGAACAGAGCCCCAGGGATCACAACAGAGCCCCCGGGACGACAACAGAGCTCCCGGGAGAACAACAGAGACCCCAGAACTCGAACAGAGCCCCCAGGATCCCAACAGAGCCCCCAGGACCCCAACAGAGCCCCCAGGAGAACAACAAAGCCCCCAAAAACCAGCACGGAGGCCCCGGAACCCAAACAGAGCCCCCGGGACCCCAGCAGAGCCCCCGGGACCCCAACAGAGCTCCCAGGAATCCAACAGAGCCGACAGGCTTACAACAGAGACCCCGGGACCCCAACAGAACCTTCGGGACCCCAAGAGACCCCCCGGGACCCCAACAGAAGCCCCAAGACCCCAGTAAAGCCCCCGGGACCCCAACAGAGCCCCCAGGACCCCAACAGAGCCCCCAGGACCCCAACAGAACCCGCGGGACCCCAAACCGAGCCAGCAGGACAACAACAGAGCCCGCGGGACCCCAACAGAGCCCCCAGGACACGAACGGAGCTCCCAGGACACGAACGGAGCCCCCGGGACCCCAGCGGAGCCCCCGGGACCCGAACCAAGCTCCGAGGACGCCAACAGAGCCCCCGGGACCCCAACAGAACAACCAGGAGCCGAACAGAGCCCCCAGGACCCCAACGGAGCCCCCAGGACCACAACGGAGCCCCCAAAACCCGAACAGACCCCCCCGGGACAACAACAGAGCCCCCGGGACCACAACAGAGATCCAAGACACGAACAGGACCTCCAGGACCACAACAGAGCCCCTGGGACCACAACACAGCCCCCGGGACCACAACAGAGCCCCCAGGAACCCAACAGAGCCAAAATAACCACAACAGAGCCCCCGGGACCCCAGCAGAGCCCCCGGGACCCCAGCAGAGCCCCCAGGAGAACAACAGAGACCCCAGAACTCGAACAGAGCCCCCAGGACCCCAACAGAGCCCCCGGGACGCCAACAGAGCCCCCGGGACGCCAACAGAGCCCCCGGGACCCCAACAGAGCCCCCGGGAGAACAACAAAGACCCCAAAAACCAGAACAGAGGCCCCGAAACCCCAACAGAGCCCCCGGGACCCCAAAAGAGCCCCCAGGGGAACAACAGAGCCCCCAAAACCCGAACAGATGCCCCAGGACCTCAACAGAGCTCCCGGGACCCCAACAGAGCCCCAGGACCCCAACAGAACCCCCAGGACCCCAACAGAACCCCCAGGATCCCGACACAGCCCCCAGGACCCCGACACAGCTCCCAGGACCCCGACACAGCCCCCAGGACCCCGACACAGCCCCCAGGACCCCGACACAGCCCCCAGGACCCCGACAGAGATCCCAGGACCCCGACAGAGATCCCAGGACCCCGACAGAGATCCCCGTGACAGATAAAGCTGCGAAAAAAACAACAAAGCCCCCAGGACCACCACGGAGCCCCCAGGACCCCAACAGAACCCGAAGGACCCCAACAGAGACCCCAGAAACCGAACAGAGCTTTCAGGACACCAACAGAGCCCCCAGAACCCCAACAGAGCCCCCGCTACACCAACAGAGCCCCCAGGACAACAACAGAGCCCACAGGACAACAACAGAGCCCACAGGACAACAACAGAGCCCACAGGACAACAACAGATCCCCCAGGTCCCCAAAAGAGCCCCCAGGACACCAACAGGGTCCCCAGGACCTCAACAGAGCACACATTACCCCAGCGAAGACCCCAGGACCCCAACAGAGCCCCCAGGACCCCAACAGGGACCCTCTTTACCCCAGCGAAGAACCTGGGACCCCAAAAGAGCCCCCGGGACCCCAGCGAAGACCCCAAAAACCCCAACAGAGACCCTGGGACCCCAACAGAGCCCCCGGGACCACAACAGAGCCCCCGGGACCCCAGCGAAGACCCCAGGACAACAACAGAGCTACCAGGACACGAACAGAGCCCCCGGGACCCCAACAGAGCCCCCGGGACACCAACAGAGCCCCCATTACACCAGCGAAGACCCCAGGACAACAACAGAGTCCCCGGGACTGCAACAGAGCCCCCGGGACCCCAACAGAGCCGCCATTACACCAGCGAAGACCCCAGGACAACAACAGAGTCCCCGGGACTGCAACAGAGCCCTCGGGACCCCCACAAAGCCCCCGGGACCCTAAACAGAGCCCCCGGGACCCTGAACAGAGCCCCCATTACACCAGCAAAGACCCCGGGACCCCAACAGAGCCCCCAGGACCCCAACAGAGCCCCCAGGACCCCAACAGGGACCCCCTTTACCCCAGCGAAGACCCCGGGACCTCAACAGAGCCCCCGGGACCCCAACAGAGCCGCCAGGGCAACAACAGAGCTCCCAGGACCCCAACAGAGCCCCCAGGACACCAACAGAGCCCCCGGGACCCCAACAGAGCCCCCGGGACCCCAACAGAGCCCCCGGGACCCCAACAGAGCCCCCGGGACCCCAACAGAGCCCCCGGGACCCCAACAGAGCAACCATGAGCCGAACAGAGCCCCCAGGACCCCAACGGAGCCCCCGGGACAACAACAGAGCCCCCGGGACAACAACAGAGCCCCGAAGACACGAACAGGACCTCCAGGACCACAACAGAGCCCCTGGGACAACAACACAGCCCCCGGGACCAGAACAGAGCCCCAGGGATCACAACAGAGCCCCCGGGACGACAACAGAGCTCCCAGGAACCCAACAGAGCCAAAATAACCACAACAGAGCCCCCATTACCCCAACAGAGCCCCCGGGGACCCCAACAGAGCCCCCGGGGACCCCAACAGAGCCCCCGGGAGAACAACAGAGACCCCAGAACTCGAACAGAGCCCCCAGGATCCCAACAGAGCACCCAGGACCCCAACAGAGCCCCCAGGAGAAAAACAAAGCCCCCAAAAACCAGCACGGAGGCCCCGGAACACAAACAGAGCCCCCAAGACCCCAACAGAGCCCCCGGGACCCCAACAGAGCTCCCAGGAATCCAACAGAGCCGACAGGCTTACAACAGAGACCCCGGGACCGCAACAGAACCTTCGGGACCCCAAGAGACCCCCCGGGACCCCAACAGAAGCCCCAAGACCCCAGAAAAGCCCCCGGGACCACAACAGAGCCCCCGGGACCCCAACAGATCCCCCGGGGACCCCAACAGATCCCCCGGGGACCCCAACAGAGCCCCCGGGAGAACAACAGAGACCCCAGAACTCGAACAGAGCCCCCAGGATCCCAACAGAGCCCCCAGGACCCCAACAGAGCCCCCAGGACCCCAACAGAGCCCCCAGGAGAACAACAAAGCCCCCAAAATCCAGCACGGAGGCCCCGGAACCCAAACAGAGCCCCCGGGACCCCAACAGAGCCCCCGGGACCCCAACAGAGCCCCCGGGAATCCAACAGAGCCGACAGGCTTACAACAGAGACGCCGGGACCCCAACAGAACCTTCGGGACCCCAAGAGACCCCCCGGGACCCCAACAGAAGCCCCAAGACCCCAGTAAAGCCCCCGGGACACCAACACAGCCCCCGGGACCCCAACAGAGCCCCCAGGACCCCAACAGAGCCCCCAGGATAGCAACAGAACCCGCGGGACCCCAATAGAGCCACCAGGACCCCAAACCGAGCCAGCAGGACAACAACAGAGCCCGCGGGACCCGAACAGAGCCCCCAGGACACGAACGGAGCTCCCAGGACACGAACGGAGCCCCCGGGACCCCAGCGGAGCCCCCGGGACCCCAACAGAGCCCCCGGGACCCCAACAGATCCCCCAGGAGAACAACAGAGACCCCGGGACCCCAACAGAGCCCCCGGGACCCCAACAGAGCCCCCGGGAGAACAACAAAGACCCCAAAAACCAGAACAGAGGCCCCGAAACCACAACAGAGCCCCCGGGACCCCAACAGAGCCGCCAGGGCAACAACAGAGCTCCCAGGACCCCAACAGAGCCCCCAGGACACCAACAGAGCCCTTGGAACCCCAACAGAGCCCCCGGGACCCCAACAGAGCCCCCGGGACCCCAACAGAGCCCCCGGGACCCCAACAGAGCCCCCGGGACCCCAACAGAGCAACCATGAGCCGAACAGAGCCCCCAGGACCCCAACGGAGCCCCCGGGACAACAACAGAGCCCCTGGGACAACAACAGAGCCCCGAAGACACGAACAGGACCTCCAGGACCACAACAGAGCCCCTGGGACAACAACACAGCCCCCGGGACCAGAACAGAGCCCCAGGGATCACAACAGAGCCCCCGGGACGACAACAGAGCTCCCAGGAACCCAACAGAGCCAAAATAACCACAACAGAGCCCCCGGGACCCCAACAGAGCCCCCGGGGACCCCAACAGATCCCCCGGGGACCCCAACAGAGCCCCCGGGGACCCCAACAGAGCCCCCGGGAGAACAACAGAGACCCCAGAACTCGAACAGAGCCCCCAGGATCCCAACAGAGCACCCAGGACCCCAACAGAGCCCCCAGGAGAAAAACAAAGCCCCCAAAAACCAGCACGGAGGCCCCGGAACCCAAACAGAGCCCCCAAGACCCCAACAGAGCCCCCGGGACCCCAACAGAGCTCCCAGGAATCCAACAGAGCCGACAGGCTTACAACAGAGACCCCGGGACCGCAACAGAACCTTCGGGACCCCAAGAGACCCCCCGGGACCCCAACAGAAGCCCCAAGACCCCAGAAAAGCCCCCGGGACCACAACAGAGCCCCCGGGACCCCAACAGATCCCCCGGGGACCCCAACAGATCCCCCGGGGACCCCAACAGATCCCCCGGGAGAACAACAGAGACCCCAGAACTTGAACAGAGCCCCCAGGATCCCAACAGAGCCCCCAGGACCCCAACAGAGCCCCCAGGACCCCAACAGAGCCCCCAGGAGAACAACAAAGCCCCCAAAATCCAGCACGGAGGCCCCGGGACCCCAACAGAGCCCCCGGGACCCCAACAGAGCCCCCGGGACCCCAACAGAGCCCCCGGGACCCCAACAGAGCCCCCGGGACCCCAACAGAGCCCCCGGGAATCCAACAGAGCCGACAGGCTTACAACAGAGACGCCGGGACCCCAACAGAACCTTCGGGACCCCAAGAGACCCCCCGGGACCCCAACAGAAGCCCCAAGACCCCAGTAAAGCCCCCGGGACACCAACACAGCCCCCGGGACCCCAACAGAGCCCCCAGGACCCCAACAGAGCCCCCAGGATAGCAACAGAACCCGCAGGACCCCAATAGAGCCACCAGGACCCCAAACCGAGCCAGCAGGACAACAACAGAGCCCGCGGGACCCGAACAGAGCCCCCAGGACACGAACGGAGCTCCCAGGACACGAACGGAGCCCCCGGGACCCCAGCGGAGCCCCCGGGACCCCAACAGAGCCCCCGGGACCCCAACAGAGCCCCCAGGAGAACAACAGAGACCCCGGGACCCCAACAGAGCCCCCGGGACCCCAACAGAGCCCCCGGGACCCCAACAGAGCCCCCGGGAGAACAACAAAGACCCCAAAAACCAGAACAGAGGCCCCGAAACCCCAACAGAGCCCCCGGGACCCCAAAAGAGCCCCCAGGGGAATAACAGAGCCCCCAAAACTCGAACAGATGCCCCAGGACCCCAACAGAGCCCCCGGGACGACAACAGAGCCCCCGGGAAGACAACAGAGCCCCCGGGAAGACAACAGAGCCCCCGGGAAGACAACAGAGCCCCCGGGAAGACAACAGAGCCCCCAGGACCCCGACAGAACCCCCAGGACCCCGACAGAACCCCCAGGACCCCGACAGAACCCCCAGGACCCCGACACAGCCCCCAGGACCCCGACACAGCCCCCAGGACCCCGACAGATATCCCCGTGACAGATAAAGCTGCGAAAAAAACAACAAAGCCCCCAGGACCACCACGGAGCCCCCAGGACCCCAACAGAACCCGCAGGACCCCAACAGAGACCCCAGAACCCGAACAGAGCTTTCAGGACACCAACAGAGCCCCCAGAACCCCAACAGAGCCCCCGCTACCCCAACAGAGCCCCCAGGACAACAACAGAGCCCACAGGACAACAACAGAGCCCACAGGACAACAACAGAGCCCACAGGAACCCAACAGATCCCCCAGGTCCCCAACAGAGCCCCCAGGACACCAACAGGGTCCCCAGGACCTCAACAGAGCACACATTACCCCAGCGAAGACCCCAGGACCCCAACAGAGCCCCCAGGACCCCAACAGAGACCCCAGGACCTCAAAAGGGACCCCCTTAACCCCAGCGAAGACCCCGGGACCTCAACAGAGCCCCCGGGACTTCAACAGAGCCCCCGGGACCCCAACAGAGTTCCCAAGATCCAAACAGAGCCCCCAGGAACCCAACAGAGACTTCAGGACCCCAACAGAGCCAGCAGGACCCCAACAGAGCCAGCAGGACCCCAACAGTGCCAGCAGGACCCCAACAGAGCCAGCAGGACCCCAACAGAGCCAACAGGACCCCAACAGAGTGCGCGGGACCCAACAGAGCCCGCGGGACCCCAACAGAGCCCGCGGGACCCCAACAGAGACCCCAGGACACGAACAGAGCCCCCGGGACCCCAGCGGAGCCCCCGGGACCCGAACCAAGCTCCGAGGACGCCAACAGAGCCCCCGGGACCCCAACAGAGCAACCAGGAGCCGAACAGAGCCCCCAGGACCCCAACGGAGCCCCCAGGACCCCAACGGAGCCCCCAAAACCCGAACAGACCCCCCCGCTACAACAACAGAGCCCCCGGGACCACAACAGAGCCCCCAAGACACGAACAGGACCTCCAGGACCACAACAGAGCCCCTGGGACCACAACACAGCCCCCGGGACCACAACAGAGCCCCCAGGAACCCAACAGAGCCAAAATAACCACAACAGAGCCCCCGGGACACCAACAGAGCCCCCGGGACCCCTACAGATCCCCCAGGAGAACAAAAGAGACCCCAGAACTCGAACAGAGCCCCCAGGACCCCAACAGAGCCCCCAGGACTCCAACAGAGCCCCCGGGACTCCAACAGAGCCCCCGGGACTCCAACAGAGCCCCCGGGACCCCAACAGAGCCCCAGGGAGAACAACAAAGACCCCAAAAACCAGAACAGAGGCCCCGGAACCCCAACAGAGCCCCCGGGACCCCAAGAGAGCCCCGAAGGGAACAAGAGAGCCCCCAAAACCCGAACAGATGCCCCAGGACCCCAACAGAGCCCCCGGGACGCCAACAGAGCCCCCGGGACGCCAACAGAGCCCCCGGGACGCCAACAGAGCCCCCGGGACACCAACAGAGCCCCCGGGAGAACAACAAAGACCCCAAAAACCACAACAGAGGCCCCGAAACCCCAACACAGCCCCCGGGACCCCAAAAGAGCCCCCAGGGGAACAACAGAGCCCCCAAAACCCGAACAGATGCCCCAGGACACCAACAGATGCCCCAGGACCCCGACACAGCCCCCAGGACCCCGACACAGCCCCCAGGACCCCGACACAGCCCCCAGGACCCCGACACAGCCCCCAGGACCCCGACAGAGATCCCCGTGACAGATAAAGCTGCGAAAAAAACAACAAAGCCCCCAGGACCACCACGGAGCCCCCAGGACCCCAACAGAACCCGCAGGACCCCAACAGAGACCCCAGAACCCGAACAGAGCTTTCAGGACACCAACAGAGCCCCCAGAACCCCAACAGAGCCCCCGCTACCCCAACAGAGCCCCCAGGACAACAACAGAGCCCACAGGACAACAACAGAGTCCACAGGTCACCAACAGAGCCCCCAGGACACCAACAGAGCCCCCAGGACACCAACAGAGCACACATTACCCCAGCGAAGACCCCAGGACCCAAACAGAGCCCCCAGGACCCCAACAGAGCCCCCAGGACCCCAACAGAGCCCCCAGGACCCCAACAAGGACCCCCTTTACCCCAGCGAAGACCCCGGGACCTCAACAGAGCCCCCGGGACTTCAACAGAGCCCCCGGGACCCCAACAGAGTTCCCAAGATCCAAACAGAGCCCCCAGGAACCCAACAGAGACTTCAGGACCCCAACAGAGTCAGCAGGACCCCAACAGAGCGCGCGGGATCCCAACAGAGCGCGCGGGACCCCAACAGAGCGCGCGGGACCCCAACAGAGCGCGCGGGACCCCAACAGAACCCCAGGACCCCGACAGAGTCCCCAGGACCCCGACAGAGTCCCCAGGACCCCGACAGAAATCCCCGTGACAGATAAAGCTGCGAAAAAAACAACAGAGCAACCAGGACCACCACGGAGCCCCCAGGACCCCAACAGAACCCGCAGGACCCCAACAGAGACCCCAGAACCCGAACTGAGCTTTCAGGACACCAACAGAGCCCCCAGGACCCCAACAGAGCCCCCAGGACCCCAACAGAGCCCCCGGGACGCCAACAGAGCCCCCGGGACCCCAACAGAGCCCCCGGGACCCCAACAGAGCCCCCGGGACCCCAACAGAGCCCTCAAGACACGAACACGACCTCCAGGACCACAACAGAGCCCCTGGGACCACAACACAGCCCCCGGGACCACAACAGAGCCCCCAGGAACCCAACAGAGCCAAAATAACCACAACAGAGCCCCCGGGACCCCAGCAGAGCCCCCGGAACCCCTACAGATCCCCCAGGAGAACAACAGAGACCCCAGAACTCTAACAGAGCCCCCGGGACCCCAACAGAGCCCCCGGGACCCCAACAGAGCCCCCGGGACGCCAACAGAGCCCCCGGGACCCCAACAGAGCCCCCGGGAGAACAACAAAGACCCCAAAAACCAGAACAGAGGCCCCGAAACCCCAACAGAGCCCCCGGGACCCCAAAAGAGCCCCCAGGGGAACAACAGAGCCCCCAAAACCCGAACAGATGCCCCAGGACCCCAACAGAGCCCCCGGGACGACAACAGAGCCCCCGGGACGACAACAGAGCCCCCGGGACGACAACAGAGCCCCCGGGACCCCGACAGAACCCCCAGGACCCCGACAGAACCCCCAGGACCCCGACACAGCCCCCAGGACCCCGACAGAGATCCGCGTGACAGATAAAGCTGCGAAAAAAACAACAAAGCCCCCAGGACCACCACGGAGCCCCCAGGACCCCAACAGAACCCGCAGGACCCCAACAGAGACCCCAGAACCCGAACAGAGCTTTCAGGACACCAACAGAGCCCCCAGAACCCCAACAGAGCCCCCGCTACCCCAACAGAGCCCCCAGGACAACAACAGAGATCACAGGACAACAACAGAGCCCACAGGAACCCAACAGATCCCCCAGGTCCCCAACAGAGCCCCCAGGACACCAACAGGGCCCCCAGGACACCAACAGAGCACACATTACCCCAGCGAAGACCCCAGGACCCCAACAGAGCCCCCAGGACCCCAACAGAGCCCCCAGGACCCCAACAGAGCCCCCAGGACCCCAACAAGGACCCCCTTTACCCCAGCGAAGACCCCGGGACCTCAACAGAGCCCCCGGGACTTCAACAGAGCCCCCGGGACCCCAACAGAGTTCCCAAGATCCAAACAGAGCCCCCAGGAACCCAACAGAGACTTCAGGACCCCAACAGAGCCAGCGGGACCCCAACAGAGCGCGCGGGACCCCAACAGAGCCCGCGGGACCCCAACAGAGCCCGCGGGACCCCAACAGAGCCCGCGGGACCCCAACAGAGACCCCAGGACACGAACAAAGCCCCCGGGGACCCCAGCGGAGCCCCCGGGACCCCAGCGGAGCCCCCGGGACCCGAACAAAGCTCCGAGGACGCCAACAGAGACCCCGGGACCCCAACAGAGCAACCAGGAGCCGAACAGAGCCCCCAGGACCCCAACGGAACCCCCAGGACCCCAACGGAGCCCCCAAAACCCGAACAGACCCCCCCGGGACAACAACAGAGCCCCCGGGACCACAACAGAGCCCCCAAGACACGAACAGGACCTCCAGGACCACAACAGAGCCCCGGGGACCACAACACAGCCCCCGGAACCACAACACAGCCCCCGGAACCACAACACAGCCCCCGGGATCACAACAGAGCCCCCGGGACCCCAACAGAGCCCCCGGGACCCCAACAGAGCCCCCGGGACCCCAACAGAGCCCCCGGGACCCCAACAGAGCCCCCGGGGACCCCTACAGAGCCCCCGGGAGAACAACAGAGACCCCAGAACTCGAACAGAGCCCCCAGGACCCCAACGGAGCCCCCAGGACCCCAACGGAGCCCCCAAAACCCGAACAGACCCCCCCGCTACAACAACAGAGCCCCCGGGACCACAACAGAGCCCCCAAGACACGAACAGGACCTCCAGGACCACAACAGAGCCCCTGGGACCACAACACAGCCCCCGGGACCACAACAGAGCCCCCAGGAACCCAACAGAGCCAAAATAACCACAACAGAGCCCCCGGGACACCAACAGAGCCCCCGGGACCCCTACAGATCCCCCAGGAGAACAACAGAGACCCCAGAACTTGAACAGAGCCCCCAGGACCCCAACAGAGCCCCCAGGACCCCAACAGAGCCCCCAGGACCCCTAAAGGGACCCCCTTTACCCCAGCGAAGACCCCGGGAATTCAACAGAGCCCCCGGGACTTCAACAGAGCCCCCGGGACCCCAACAGAGTTCCCAAGATCCAAACACAGACTTCAGGACCCCAACAGAGCCAGCAGGACCCCAACAGAGCCCGCAGGACCCCAGCGGAACCCCCGGGGACCCCAGCGGAGCCCCCGGGGACCCCAGCGGAGCCCCCGGGGACCCGAACAAAGCTCCGAGGAAGCCAACAGAGCCCCTGGGACCCCAACAGAGCAACCAGGAGCCGAACAGAGCCCCCAGGACCCCAACGGAACCCCCAAAACCCGAACAGACCCCCCCGGGACAACAACAGAGCCCCCGGGACAACAACAGAGCCCCCAAGACACGAACAGGACCTCCAGGACCACGACAGAGCCCCCGGGACCACAACACAGCCCCCGGAACCACAACACAGCCCCCGGAACCACAACACAGCAACCGGGATCACAACAGAGCCCCCGGTACCACAACTGAGCCAAAATAACAACAACAGAGCCCCCGGGACCCCAACAGAGCCCCCGGGACCCCAACAGAGCCTCCGGGGACACCAACAGAGCCCCCGGGAGAACAACAGAGACCCCAGAAATCGAACAGAGCCCCCAGGACCCCAACAGAGCCCCCAGGACCCCAACAGAGCCCCCAGGACCCCAACAGAGCTCACGGGACATCAACAGAGCCCCCGGGACCCCAACAGATCCTTCGAAACACCAAGAGACCCCCCGGGTCCCCAACAGAATCCCCACGACCCCAGCAAAGCCCCCGGGACCCCAACAGTGCCCCCGGGACCCCAACAGAGCTCCCGGGACACCAACAGAGCCCCAGGACCCCAACAGAGGCCGCGGGACCCCAACAGAGGCCGCGGGACCCCAGCGGAGCCCCCGGGACCCCAGCGGAGCCCCCGGGACCCGAACCAAGCTCCGAGAACGCCAACAGAGCCCCCGGGACCCCAACAGAGCAACCAGGAGCCGAACAGAGCCCCCAGGACCCCAACGGAGCCCCCAGGACCACAACAGAGCCCCCAAAACCGGAACAGACCCCCCCTAGACAACAACACAGCCCCCGGGACCACCACAGAGCCCCCCGGAACCCAACAGAGCCAAAATAACCACAACAGAGCCCCCGGGACCCCAACAGAGCCCCCGGGACCCCTACAGATCCCCCGGGAGAACAACAGAGACCCCAGAACTCGAACAGAGACCCCGGGACCCCAACAGAGCCCCCGGGACTCCAACAGAGCCCCCGGGAGAACAACAAACACCCCAAAAACCACAACAGAGGCCCCAAAACCCCAACAGAGCCCCCGGGACCCCAAAAGAGCCCCCAGGGGAACAACAGAGCCCCCAGGACCCCGACACAGCCCCCAGGACCCCGACACAGCCCCCAGGACCCCGACAGAGATCCCCGTGACATATAAAGCTGCGAAAAAAACAACAAAGCCCCCAGGACCACCACGGAGCCCCCAGGACCCCAACAGAACCCGCAGGACCCCAACAGAGACCCCAGAACTCGAACAGAGCTTTCAGTACACCAACAGAGCCCCCAGAACCCCAACAGAGCCCCCAGGACCACAACAGAGCCCCCAGGACCCCAACAGAGCCCCCAGGACCCCAACAGATACCCCGGGGACCCCAACAGATACCCCGGGGACCCCAACAGATACCCCGGGAAAACAACAGAGACCCCAGAACTCGAACAGAGCCCCCAGGACCCCAACAGAGCCCCCAGGACCCCAACAGAGCCCCCAGGAGAACAACAAAGTCCCCAAAAACCAGCACAGAGGCCCCGGAACCCCAACAGAGCCCCCGGGACGACAACAGAGCCCCCATTACACCAGCGAAGACCCCAGGACAACAACAGAGTCCCCGGGACTGCAACAGAGCCCCCGGGACCCCAACAGAGCCGCCATTACACCAGCGAAGACCCCAGGACAACAACAGAGTCCCCGGGACTGCAACAGAGCCCTCGGGACCCCCACAAAGCCCCCGGGACCCTAAACAGAGCCCCCGGGACCCTAAACAGAGCCCCCATTACCCCAGCGAAGACCCCGGGACCCCAACAGAGCCCCCAGGACCCCAACAGAGCCCCCAGGACCCCAACAGGGACCCCCTTTACCCCAGCGAAGACCCCGGGACCTCAACAGAGCCCCAGGGACTTCAACAGAGCCCCAGGGACCCCAACAGAGTTCCCAAGATCCAAACAGAGCCCCAAGGAACCCAACAGAGACTTCAGGACCCCAACAGAGCCAGCAAGACCCCAACAGAGCCCCCAGGACCCCAACAGAGCCCGCAGGACCCCAACAGAGCCCGCAGGACCCCAACAGAGCCCGCAGGACACGAACGGAGCCCCCGGGACCCCAGCGGAGCCCCCGGGACCCCAACAGAGCCCCCGGGACCCGAACAAAGCTCCGAGGACGCCAACAGAGCCCCCGGGACCCCAACAGAGCAACCAGGAGCCGAACAGAGCCCCCAGGACCCCAACGGAGCCCCCAGGACAACAACGGAGCCCCCAAAACCCGAACAGACCCCCCCGGGACAACAACAGAGCCCCCGGGACCACAACAGAGCCCCGAAGAGACGAACAGGACCTCCAGGACCACAACAGAGCCCCTGGGACAACAACACAGCCCCCGGGACCACAACAGAGCCCCAGGGATCACAACAGAGCCCCCGGGACCACAACAGAGCTCCCAGGAACCCAACAGAGCCAAAATAACCACAACAGAGCTCCCAGAACCCCAACAGAGCCCCCGGGACCACAACAGATTCCCCGGGGACCCCAACAGATCCCCCGGGGACCCCAACAGAGCCCCCGGGGACCCCAACAGAGCCCCCGGGGACCCCAACAGAGCCCCCGGGGACCCCAACAGAGCCCCCGGGGACCCCAACAGTGCCCCCGGGAGAACAACAGAGACCCCAGAACTCGAACAGAGCCCCCAGGATCCCAACAGAGCACCCAGGACCCCAACAGAGCAACCAGGAGAACAACAAAGCCCCCAAAAACCAGCACGGAGGCCCCGGAATCCAAACAGAGCCCCCAAGACCCCAACAGAGCCCCCGGGACCCCAACAGAGCTCCCGGGACCCCAACAGAGCCGACAGGCTTACAACAGAGACCCCGGGACCCCAACAGAACCTTTGGGACCCCAAGAGACCCCCCGGGACCCCAACAGAGCCCCCGGGACCCCAACAGAGTATCCAGAACCCGAGCCAAGCTCCCGGGACCACAACAGAGGCCGCGGGATCCCAACAGAGCCCGCGGGACCCCAACAGAGATCCCAGGACACGAACGGAGCTCCCAGGACACGAACGGAGCTCCCAGGACACGAACGGAGCTCCCAGGACACGAACGGAGCTCCCAGGACACGAACGGAGCTCCCAGGACACGAACGGAGCTCCCAGGACACGAACCAAGCTTCGAGGACGCCAACAGAGCGCCCGGGACCCCAACAGAGCAACCAGGAGCCGAACAGAGACCCCAGGACCCCAACGGAGCCCCCAGGACCACAACGGAGCCCCCAAAACCCGAACACACCCACCCGGGACAACAACAGAGCCCCCGGGACCACAACAGAGCCCCCAAGACACGAACAGGACCTCCAGGACCACAACAGGGCCCCTGGGACCACAACACAGCCCCCGGGACCACAACAGAGCCCCCAGGAACCCAACAGAGCCAAAATAACCACAACAGAGCCCCCGGGACCCCAACAGAGCCCCCAGGGGAACAACAGAGCCCCCAAAACCCGAACAGATGCCCCGGGACGACAACAGAGCCCCCGGGACCCCAACAGGGACCCCCTTTACCCCAGCGAAGACCCCGGGACCTCAACAGAGCCCCAGGGACTTCAACAGAGCCCCCGGGACCCCAACAGAGTTCCCAAGATCCAAACAGAGCCCCCAGGAACCCAACAGAGACTTCAGGACCCCAACAGAGCCAGCAAGACCACAACAGAGCCCCCAGGACCCCAACAGAGCCCGCAGGACCCCAACGGAGCCCCCGGGACACGAACGGAGCCCCCGGGACACGAACGGAGCCCCCGGGACACGAACGGAGCCCCCGGGACACGAACGGAGCCCCCGGGACACGAACGGAGCCCCCGGGACCCCAGCGGAGCCCCCGGGACCCGAACCAAGCTCCGAGGACGCCAACAGAGCCCCCGGGACCCCAACAGAGCAACCAGGAGCCGAACAGAGCCCCCAGGACCCCAACGGAGCCCCCAGGACAACAACGGAGCCCCCAAAACCCGAACAGACCCCCCGGGACAACAACAGAGCCCCCGGGACCACAACAGAGCCTCCAAGACACGAACAGGACCTCCAGGACCACAACAGAGCCCCTGGGACCACAACACAGCCCCCGGGACCACAACAGAGCTCCCAGGGATCACAACAGAGCCCCAGGGATCACAACAGAGCCCCCGGGACCACAACAGAGCTCCCAGGAACCCAACAGAGCCAAAATAACCACAACAGAGCTCCCAGAACCCCAACAGAGCCCCCGGGACCACAACAGATTCCCCGGGGACCCCAACAGAGCCCCCGGGGACCCCAACAGAGCCCCCGGGGACCCCAACAGAGCCCCCGGGGACCCCAACAGAGCCCCCGGGAGAACAACAGAGACCCCAGAACTCGAACAGAGCCCCCAGGACCCCAACAGAGCCAGCAAGACCACAACAGAGCCCCCAGGACCCCAACAGAGCCCCCAGGACACGAACGGAGCCCCCGGGACCCCAGCGGAGCCCCCGGGACCCCAGCGGAGCCCCCGGGACCCCAGCGGAGCCCCCGGGACCCCAGCGGAGCCCCCGGGACCCGAACCAAGCTCCGAGGACGCCAACAGAGCCCCCGGGACCCCAACAGAGCCCCCAGGACCCCAACAGAGCCCCCAGGACCCCAACAGAGATCCCCGTGGCAGATAAAGCTGCGAAAAAAACAACAAAGCCCCCAGGACCACCACGGAGCCCCCAGGACCCCAACAGAACCCGCAGGACCCCAACAGAGACCCCAGAACTCGAACAGAGCTTTCAGGACACCAACAGAGCCCCCAGAACCCCAACAGAGCCCCCGCGACCCCAACAGAGCCCCCAGGAGCACAACAGAGCCCCCAGGAGCACAACAGAGCCCCCAGGAGCACAACAGAGCCCCCAGGACCCCAACAGAGCCCCCAGGACCCCAACAGGGACCCTCTTTACCCCAGCGAAGAACCCGGGACCCCAACAGAGCCCCCAGGACCCCAGCGAAGACCCCAAAAACCCCAACAGAGCCCCCGGGACCCCAACAGAGCCCCCGGGACCCCAACAGAGCCCCCGGGACCCCAACAGAGCCCCCGGGACCCCAGCGAAGACCCCAGGACAACAACAGAGCTACCAGGACACGAACAGAGCCCCCGGGACCCCAACAGAGCCCCCGGGACACCAACAGATCCCCCATTACACCAGCGAAGACCCCAGGACAACAACAGAGTCCCCGGGACTGCAACAGAGCCCCTGGGACCCGAACAGAGCCGCCATTACACCAGGGAAGACCCCAGGACAACAACAGAGCCCCCGGGACACGAACAGAGCCCTCGGGACCCCCACAAAGCCCCCGGGACCGTAAACAGAGCCCCCATTACCCCAGCGAAGACCCCGGGACCCCAACAGAGCCCCCAGGACCCCAGGGAAGACCCCAGGACAACAACAGAGTCCCCAGGACTCCATCAATGCCCCCAGGACTCCATCAATGCCCCCAGGACCCCAACGAAGACCCCAGGACACGAATAGAGCCCCCAGGACCCCAACAGAGCCCCCAGAACCACAACAGAGCCCCCAGGACCCCAACAGAGCCCCCAGGACCCCAACAGAGCCCCCAATACTCCAGCGATGACCCCAAAAAAACAAAAGACCCCCCCGGACCCCAACAGAGTCCCCGGAACAACAACAGAGCCCCCGGGACCCCAACAGGGCCTCCATTACACCAGCGACGACCCCAGGACACGAACAGCGCTTCCAGGACCCCAACAGAGCCCCCGGGACCCCAACAGAGCCCCAACAGGGTCCCCATTAACCCAACGAAGACCCCAGGCCCACAACAGAGCCACCAGGACCCGAACAGAGCCTCCACGATCCTAACAGAACCCCCAATACCCCAGCGACAACCCCAGAACAACAAAAGAGCCCCTGGGACCCCAACAGAGCCCCCGTGACCCCATCGAAGACCCCAAGGCCCACAACAGAGCCCCCAGGCCCACAACAGAGCCCCCAGGAGCCGAACAGAACTCTGCCACCCTCTTTGTGTCTCCTCGATTTAGACAAAACCCTTCCTCAGGCTGTCCCTGTGCCCCAGAGTTCTCTTACCTTATTTGCTGCCATCTAGGATGTCTCCATTCTGGCACTCGTCCCCCGAGAACATCTGTACATTGTTGGAACATGCTGCGGAGTTTTGCATCGTGTCCGCTCGCCGCATCCTGGAGACATCATTAATCTCTCTGGCCCCCTCGGGACTGCTCCAATGCCTGTGACGACGCCTCTCGTTCTACCAGATTGTTTTTCAAAGCCATCGTTGTGACCCAGAGTGGTATTTTTCTTTTCTGTCTTATCATATGCTTCTATTTGGTAGCCGGCGCCATGAAGATGTCCGTTGTCAGCTCCTATCTCCTCTTTGGTTTTTCAGAGAAAGCAATAGCCTTCTTCTGTTTTTATCGACACGTCTCCCATAGAGTTTTTTTGTAGAGTTTTGCAATTTTTTTTTTTTATCTACTTAAGTGTTAGTTGGGCCGCTTTTGAACAATTTCTGATGTTCCTTGTACTTCCACCTTTTTTTTTTTCTCCATTTTCTGTCCTTTGGAACTCACCTAACTCTCTTAAGGGAGCCATCCAGAGAGACCTTCGAAGCGGCTCAGAATTATCTGCCATTGACAGTAAATAATTCACTTTGCAACCAGAGATATTTTTGAGAAAAGATTACTACAACATCAAATTCTGCTTTGTTATTCAATCCTATCCAGAAAATAGTCCTGGTGGAAGTTAAGTTGTATGCCTGGTCTTGCTAGAAACAAAAAGCAAACCTGTAGCATTTTGTTTTTTTTTACAAGAAGCCAAAAAGCATAAATTTTGGTCATAATATTGTTACTGCATTTAGCAAACTACTTTCTTACATAGCTTAGTAAGAAATTTTTTTTCATCCACACTGCAGAAAAATTAAGTCTAATTACTTCCTCACTCACATCAGTGCTGTAGCAAATGTAGTTACAGGAGAAGACCAAGCATTATTGATTCCAGTAAAGATCACCATCTACAATCAGTGCTTTTCTTGATGTAAATTTAAGGCAGATGAGAGAACTTGCTGCTGCTCTTCCTGCTGGCTTTATACCTTCTGGTGGTTCACCCCTCCCCTTTCCCAGGGGAGCGTGGGAAGGGTGGTGGGCGAGACAGGGAGTATATGAGCCGCAGCTGCTGGGAGGGGAGCTCATTCCACTCCTGCCTTTCTTTGGTCTTAGAGCTCTACTCTTCCTTCAGTCAGTTACAGCTTTTGAGCTAAGCTAATCAGGGAGATGCATTTTGATATTTAGAGAAGCAGAGGTCTTTGTTTGAGGTAGGACTTCAAGGATAAGTCAAGGCTTGGCAGCAGGTCTGGTACAGAGTACATTTGACCACAGCTTTTTTCTTCAGGTCAGTAATTTTTTATTCAGAGTTTGTGGGTGGTGAGATTGTTTAATAGTATGTGTTGTTCTCTTTGTTCTAGGTGCATTATGCTTTCCTGGAACTCCTGACTAGATTGAAGATGGAACATTGCATTTTTTTCACTAGTGGTGCTGTTTACTGTGTAACTTGCTGGTACCACATCTCTTAATCAGTTTGATGATGGGATTGTCTGGCAGGGGTTAAGGTGAGCATCTTGCACACATTTGTGCAGAGACTGAGCATTTCTGAAGCGAGTGACAGGGTTGTGACACATAGTGCCTTTGAGAGCATGGGATGGCTCATTGCCTTTACCAATTGCTCAGTGGACCGTGTCACCCCTGGAAACTTTGCAGCTTGTGACGGGCGCCTCATAAATTATAAGCATTGGGGCTTTGCTTACTTTGTGGTCCTGTAGCCGACCCCCGAGGCTGCGGGAAGGCATAATGTGGGAGATGCCCACAGAACACAGGGCATGGTTTGGAAGAAAGGCTCCTGAGGAGCGGCTGATGCAGGGGGTTCAGGGGTGCAAATACAGGGAAGCGGCTGTCAGGAGGGGGCGCGCGGTTTCTTCTTTGCCAGTTCAGGAGAAGAGAAGGAGTTTCTAAAGTGTTAAGATGGGGGGATGGTTGAGGAAACGAGGAGTGTTTATCGGCTTCTCTCAGTTTAGTTTTGCAGTTGCCATGGGACATGGGTGAGGTTTGTTTGGTTTGAGTCTCTCTGCAGCTGATGGGGAGCTATGACAAAGACACAAGAGATGAAGCGCAAACCCTCCAGGCCTCCTCATCTGAAGATGGAAGGCTGAACGTCAGGCCTTTGAACCTCAAAGGTGTTAAGGCTTGTACGTGAAGAGCTTGATGTTCTTGTGCGTTTGATTTTGTTTTTTTCTAACGGCAGGGTGTAGTTGGAATCTAGGTGGTATTTCTGAATGGAAACAAGACCTCTGGAATTCCTTAGCTATTGGTCAGCATTGGGGTGACTTCTACAATATGTTTTTTGCACATGCAGAGGAATAAGCCGTGCGCCAAAGGGTGATGGAGGAGAGGCGAGCGGAGCGTCGTAAGAAGGTGGGTTCGCATGTGATGTCGGAGGGAAGATGTGACCGGTTGCTATAGGACTGGCTTTTAGGTTTTGATTTGTGGGTGGTTGTTTTTTTCTTTTAATTTTGAAGGCGCAAAGCGGGTTTACGGGCAGCAGAGGTGACTTGGGCAAGGTGAGCCGTGACTAATGGCCTGCAGTAGCAGTTAATGTTCAGGTGTCTCATTGTCAGTGAAGCTACAAGCTTTTGCAGGGGCCTATGGCATCAGACCAGCGTTTGAGGTGAGCCAGGGCGTTAGTGAGGAGGAGCATGGGGTGGATGATTTCTCAGCAGCGCAATGGTAATTTTGTGTCTCTTGGTATCTTGGGTTATCAAGAGCAATGAGGACCGCAGTGTCCCATTCTGGACGCAGTAGGTGAGCAGAGAATCCCGGTGCTTCTGAGGACAGGGATGTTGTGGAAGGTGTTGCCCTGGCCAGCGTGATGCTTACTGTCAGAACTGCTTCTGGGTTTTGTGTTTTTGCAGAGGAGGAAGTGGAACCTGACGACTGCAGGAGCTTCCCAGGTATCCGATGTGTGTTCATGCTGAGCATGGATTCAGACCCTCGACCCTCTAAAAGCTAAGTTGAGGGACTGGGGAGGGTCTGGAGGGAGGGGACCACGGTTGGTCATCGCAGGGAGGGCTTGTGAATTTAGCGTAGGGGAGAGGGCTGTGCAGGAGTGGGCCCCTTTGGGCATGTAAAGGGAAGGAAGGGGTTTCTCTTCAGTCCAAGTGGGCAGGGCAGTTCCAGCCCATGTCTGTGGTGCTGTGTTGTTTGTGTTGTCTGTCTTCTGTGTCTTAGACCTTACCAGGGTCTCAACATCCTTGTTGTTCCTCACGGTCAAGGAGCACATTATGCACATCAGGCACCACCCCTGGGGTCTTGAATGCCCATACTCATTGGCATAGTGCCAATTGGGCGTGTCTTTTCTTGCCTTAGAAGTGTAAAGCACGGATCGATCTCACGCATTGAAAGTTTCTAGTTGGTTCTCTTTTGCGGTGTTCCAGGCTATGCCAGCAGGTCTTCTCTCTACCGGTCCATTTTCATGGACTGTGGGACTTGTTCCCTGCATCCTTACCATCTTAGGTCTTGAAGCCGGGCTTCTTGCACATCCATTGTCTCCATTTTGACCGTAACTTCTTGTAAGGGACCATAGGGTTCTTCTGTTTTTCTGGGGCTGCTGTGGAGCCTCCTCTCTCAGGGCTGTTGCGGCCCTGTCGGTCTCCTTGTCCGACTGCTTCTCTCGTCCAGCAGTCATTGTTCCTGCAGACAGTTTTCTCTTTTCTTTGAAGCCCATTGTTTGTGGTGTTGTGTGTAATGTTGGTCTATGCCTCTGTGTGTTTTGGCTTGGAGCTGCTCTGCCCAGAGGCATAGAGTCAGGGGTAGGTGTCATAGCGATAGAAGGCTGCAGTTAATAAGTTGACAGGTCTAGACTGTTTAGGCAAAGGCTGGGCAGTCAGCTTGGATGAAGCAGCCATCAGCAGGCAGTGTGGACTTTCATTTCAACAGTGTTTTACAGAGGTGACTGGAGTTGTGTAGGAGGGGCTGATCGATGGCAGCAAGGCGGATTGAATCTCAACAGTATTCAGGCTTCTATGTGTGGGGTCTAAAGTTTTGTCCTTTTTCCATTGTTTTTTCTTAATGGCAGTCTAGAGTTGGCCTCTAGATGATATTCGGAAATCAAGCAATAGAGCTGGACTCTAAGGTCTTGGTCAGCCGCTGGGTGACAAGTTTATTACTTTCTTGCAGTTGCCTGTGAAGAAGATGGGCACCAAAGAGCCATGGAGGTGGCAAGAGGTGCGCCAAAAGAAGGTGGGTTGGTACATGATGTTGAGGGAAGATGTGACCGGTGGCTACATGACTCCACTTGGTGGTTTGTGTGTTATTTTGAAGGCGCAAAGGAATAAGTGCAGTGAGATATCGGCACCAGCAGTGACTTCAACCAGGTGAGCTATGACCAGTGGGTCGAAGTATCAGTTATTTTTCAGGAGTCATATTGTTGGTGAAGCTATAAGCATCCTTTGTTTGTGTTTCGTAGATGATACCCAAGCTGCAGCATGGCGACATGTAATTGCAGAGACGACACAGGTGAGTAGCCAAGGTGAAGGCTGGGAGATGGCAGTTGGTGTGGGTAGACTGTGTGGTTTTGGGCAGTATCTCAGCATGTGTCTCTTTGCTGTGATTGTTGCAGATACCGCATGCAGACTTGGAGGGGCATGGCAACATGCTGACCAGAGGTCTGAGAAGGTGAGGCAATTGTGGGCCGGGTCAGTGTGTGAGAGCAAAGTATTGTGCAGCAACTCAGAGAAGCGTATCTCTCTTGGTTTTGCAGGGGCTGTGCGGGTTACCTTTGGCATTGGACAAGCTCTTGAGGTGGGCCAGGGTGGCAATGTGGGGTGGGTGACTTCTCATGGGCGCAATGGTAATTTTGTCTATTGGTATCTGAGGTAGCAGAAGTGATGATGGCTGCAGCATCCGACTCTGGAATGACCAGGTGAGCAGAGCACCTGGGTGCTTCTGAGGAGGGGGTTGTTGTGGAAGAGATTGGTCTTGGCCCATGTGATGCTTCCTGTCAGCACTGTTTCTGGGTTTTTTCCTTTTCAGATGACAAAGCGGAACCAGGCCACTGCGGGACCTTCCCATGTAGCCAATGTGCTCTTTGTCCAGGATGGATTCTCACCCCTGGCCCTCCAAAAGCTAAGTCGAGGGACTGGAGGGAGGGGACCATGGCTGGGAACTGCAGGGAGGGCTTGTAAAGTGAGCATAGGGGAGAGGGCTGTCCAGGAGCAGGCCCCTTTGGTCATGCAAAGGAAAGGAAGGGATTTCTCTGTAACCCAGGTGGCCAGGCCACTTCCAGCCTGTGTCTTTGGTGCTATGTTGTTTTTGTGGTGTGTCTTGTGTTGCAGACCTTCCTCTGGTCTCGATATCCTTGTTTCTCTTTGCACTCACGAAGCTCATCATGTGCCTCCATGCCATACCTGGGGTCTCGAATGCGTGTACTCATTGGCATAGTGTCAATTCAGCTCTTCCCTTCTTGCCTTACAAGCGTAAAGCGTGGATCAGTCTTGCATCTCTTTTGCGGCGTCATTCAAGGCTGTGCCAGCAGCTCTTCTCTCTTCCGGTCCATTTCTATGGACTGTGGGCCTTCTTTCCTGAATCCTTATGCTCTTAGATCTTGAAGATGGGCTTCTTGCACATCCATCGTCTCCATTTTGACCGTAACTTCTTGTAACGGACCACTCTGTTCTAATCCAGTTTTCTGGGGCTACCGTGGAGCCTCCTTGCTCTGGGCCATTGTGGCCCTGTCGGTCTCCTTGTCCAACAGCGTCTCCCGTCAGGGAGTCATTCTTCTTGTGGAGGAGAGTTTTCTGTCTTGAATCGCATTGTTTGTGGTGTTCTGTGTAATGTTGGACTGTGCCTGCGTGTGCTTGCCTTGGAACTGCTCTGGCCAGGGAAACCAGGGAACCCGTAAATGGCAGACGCAGAGTGGGTGAGCAGCCAAATACAGGAGCAGGAGATTGGGATTGATGCAGGCAAGCTTTGGTTTTGGGCAGTATCTCAGCATGTGCTGTTTGGTTTGATTTTTTTTTTTTTTGCAGGTGCTGCACATAACCTCAGAGGAGCAGAGCAGTGTGCTGACAAGAGGTCTGAAAAGGTGAGGCAGTTGTGTGCCGGGTCAGCGTGCGAGCGCAAATTATTGTACAGCAACTCAGTGAGGGGTGTTTCTCTTGGTTCTGCAGGGGCTGAGCGGACCGCCTTTGGCATTGGACAACTGTTTGAGGTGAGCTGGGGTGGCAGCGAGGAGGAGCGTGGAGGGCGTGACTTCTCATGGGCATAATGGTAATTTTGTCTATTGGTATCTGATGCAGCAGAAGTGATGATGGTGCAGCATCCGACTCTGGAACGAGCAGGTGAGCAGAGCACCCGGGTGCTTCTGAGGAGGGGGTTGTTGTGGAAGAGATTGGTCTTGGCCAGTGTGATGCTTCCTGTCAGCACTGTTTCTGGGTTTTTTCCTTTTCAGATGACAAAGCGGAACCAGGCGACTGCAGGAGCTTCCCAGTTAGCCAATGTGTTTTTTGTCGAGGACGGATTCAGACCCCTGGCCCTCCAAAAGTGAAGTCGAGGGACTGGGGTTAGAAGAGTCTAGAGGGAGGGCAACACGGTTGGGCACTGCAGGCAGGGCTTCTAAAGTTAGTGTAGTGGAGAGCTGTGCAGGAGCAGGCCTCTCTAGGCATGTAAAGCGAAGGGGTCTCCCTTCATCCTAGGACTAGTATGGGCAGGGCAGTTCCAGCCTGTATCTGCGGTGCTATATTGTTTTTGTGGTGTCTTCTGTGTCGTAGACCATCTTCTGTTCTTGATGTCCTTGTTGCTCTTTGTGCTCAAGAAGCTTATCAGGTGCCTTGGATGCCATCTTTAGGCCCTCAAATGCCTGTACTCATTGGATAGTGTCAACTGGGAGGTTCTCTTCTTGGCTTACAAATGTGAAGTATGGGTCAGTCTTGTTTTGAAAGCTTCTGGTCAGTTCTCTTTGTCGTTCCAGGCTGTGTCAGCAGCTCCTCTCTTATGGTCCATTGTCATGGACTGTGGGAGCTTTTCCTGGAATCCTTATGCTCTTAGGTCTTGAAGACAGGCTTCTCGCACATCCGTCATCTCCATTTTGACCGTAACATCTTGTAAGGGACCATTGGGTTCTACTGTTTCTCTGGGGCTGCCATGGAGGCTCCTCACTCTTGGCCGTTGTGGCTCTGTCTCCTTGTCCGACAGCTTCTCTTATCTGGCAGTCATTGTTCTTGCGCAGAGTTTTCTCTCCGCTTTGAATCCCATTGTTTGTGGTGTTGTGTGTAAAGTCAGTCTGTGCCTGTGTGTGTTTGGCTTGGAGCTGCCCTGCCCAGAGGTGTAGAATCAGGGGTAGGTGTCATAGTGACAAGAGGCTGGGGTTAATAGGTCGACAGGGCTAGACTGTTTAGGCAGGGGCTGGGAAGTGAGCTCGGATGGAGCGGTCATCGGCAGACAGTGTCTGTCATTTCAACAGTATTTTACAGAGGTGATGGGAGTCATGTGGGAGGGGCTGATCATCAGCAGCAAAGCAGACTAAATGTTGACGGTGCTAAGGCTTATGCATGGGGGGCCTTTGAGTTTGGCCCTTTATTTCTTTATGTAATGGCAGGCTGTTTTTTGGACTCTAGGCGCTATTCCAAAATGGAATCAATATATCTGGAATTGTTAATGTCTTAAGCAGCATCTGGGTGACTTGTTCAATATTTATTTTGGGTGTCAGGGAACAAGATGGGCACCAAAGACCAATGGAGGCGCCGAGCAGAGCGTCATAAGGAGGTGGGTTGGCGCATGGTGTTGAAGGGAAGACATAATTAGTGGCTGTAGGACTGCCTTACAGTTGGTGTGGGGTTTTTCTTCCAATATTGTAGGTGCAAAGCAATGAGTGAAGCATGATATCGGCACAAGGGGTGACTCAGGCAAGGTGAGCAAAGACTAGTAGGCTGAAGTAGCAGTTATTTTTCTGGTGTGCTGCTGTTGGTGAAATTAACATCATCCCTGTTTGTGTTGTCCAGGTGGAACCTGAGCCTCAGCATGGGAACATGTCAAAGTCAGGGGCAACATGGGTGAGCAGCCAAGGTAAAGGAGCAGGAGGTGGGAACCGGTGTGGCAGATGGCAGTTTTGGGCAGTATCTCAGCATGTGTCTGCTACTTTTTTTTTGTAGGTGCCACACATAGTCCTGAAGGGGCAAAGCAGCATGCTGACAAGAGGTCTGAGAAGGTGAGGCGGTTGTGGACCGGGTCAGTGTGTGAGAGCCAAGTACTGTGCAGCAACTCAGTGAGACGTCTCTCTCTTGGTTTTGCAGGGACTGTGTGGGCTGCCTTTGGCACTGGACAAGCTCTTGAGGTGAGCCGGAGTAGCAGCAAGGAGCGCAGGGCAGGTGACTCTTCACAGGTGCAATGATCCTTTTGTGTGTCTTGGCATCTTCGGTTGCAGAGGTGATTATGGCTACAGTGTCCAACTCTGGAATGAACAAGTGAGCAGCAGAGCATCCTGGTGCTTCTGAGGGGGTTGTTGTGGAAGAGGTTGGTCTTGGCCAGTGTGATGTTTACTGTCTGCACCATGTGTGGTCTGTGATGTCCTCATCTTCTCTAGCTTTTTCAGATGATGAAGCAGACCTGTCGAATGGAGGAACATCCCAGTTAGCCAACGTGCTTGTTGTCGAGGATGGATTCAGACCCCTGGCCCTCCAAAAGCTAAGTTGAGGGACTGGGGCTGGGAAGGGTCTGGAGGGAGGGGACCACAGATGGGCATTGCAGGCAGGGCTTGTAAAGGTAGCATAGGGGAGAGGGCTGTGCAGGAGTGGGCCCCTTTGGGCACATAAAGGGACCGGGTTTCCCTTTATCCTGGGACTAGCCCGGGCAGGGGAGTTCCAGCCTGTGTCATCAGTGCTATGTTGTTTTTGTGGTGTGTCTTGTGTCGCAGACCTTCCTCTGGTCTCGATATCCTTGTTTCTCTTTGCACTCACGAAGCTCATCATGTGCCTCCGTGCCATACCTGGGGTCTCAAATGCGTGTACTCATTGGCATAGTGTCAATTCAGCACTTCCCTTCTTGCCTTACAAGTGTAAAGCGTGGATCAGTCTTGCATCTCTCTTTTGCGGCGTCGTTCAAGGCTGTGCCAGCAGCTCTTCTCTCTTCCGGTCCATTTCTATGGACTGTGGGCCTTCTTTCCTGAATCCTTATGCTCTTAGATCTTGAAGATGGGCTTCTTGCACATCCATCATCTCCATTTTGACCGTAACTTCTTGTAACGGACCTTTCTGTTGTAATCTGGTTTTCTGAGGCTGCCGTGGAGCCTCCTCACTCTGGGCCATTGCGGCTCTGTCGGTCTCCTTGTCCGACAGCTTCTCTCATCCAGCAGTCATTGTTCCTATGGAGAGTTTTTTCTCTCTTCTTTGAATTCCATTGTTTGTGGTGTTGTGTGTAATGTTGGTCTGTGCCTGTGCATGTATGGCTTGGAACTGCTCTGGCCCGGGAAACCAGGGAACCCGTAAATGGCAGACGCAGAGTGGGTGAGCAGCCAAGATACAGGAGCAGGAGACTGGGATTGATGCAGGCAAGCTTTGGTTTTGGGCAGTATCTCAGCATGTGCTGTTTGCTTTGATTTTATTGCTGGTGCTGTACGTAGCCTCAGAGGAGCACAGCAACATGCTGACATGAGGTCCAGAACATGAGGCAGTTGTGGGCCAGGTGAGTGTGTGAGAGCAGAGTATTGTGCAGCAAGTCAGTGAGGCATGTCTCTTTAAGTTTTGCAGGGGCTTTGAGGAACACCTGTGGCATTGGGCAACTGTTTGAGATGAGCTGGGGTGGCAGCGAGGAGGAGTGTGGAGAGGGTGACTTCTCACGGGCGTAATGGTAATTGTGTGTCTCTTGGTATCTGAGGTAGCAAAAGCGATGATGGCCGCAGCGTCCGATTCTGGAACGAGCAGGTGAGCGGAGCACCCTGGTGCTTCTGAGGAGGGGGTTGTTGTGGAAGAGGTTGGTCTTGGCCAATGTGATGCTTATTGTCAGCACTCTTTCTGGGTTTTCTCTTTTTCAGTGATGAAGTGCAACCTGGTGACTGCAGGAGCATCCCAGATACCCAATGCATTTTTGGTCGAGGTTGGATTTAGAGCCCATGTCCCTCTGCAAGCTAAGTTCAGGGGCTTGGAAGGGTCTGGAGGGAGGGGACTACGGTTGGACATTGCAGGGAAGGCTTGCGAAGCTAGTGTAGGGGAGAGGGCTGTCCAGGAACAGGCCCCTTTGGGTGGGTCAAGAAAAGGGATTTCTCTGTAGCCCAGCGGGGCAGGGTAGTTACAGCCTGTGTCTGTGGTGGTGTGTCATCTGTGTGGTCTGTGTTTTGTGTCTTGGATTTTACCTGTGTGTCAACATTGTCATTGCTCTTCTGTGCTCAGTGAGCACATTATACATATCAGGTGCCATTCCTAGGGTCTGGAATGCCTGTAATCTTTGGCATAGTGTCCACTGGGTGCTTCTGATCGTACATTTTGCGCATAAAGTGTGGATCGGTGTCACATCTTGAAAGTTTCCCATCAGCTCTCTTTTGCGGTGTCATCCCAGGCTGTGTCAGCAGCTCTTCTCTCTAGCGGTCCATTTTCATGGACTGTGGGACTTCTTCCCTGCAATTTTTCGTCCTTAGGTCTTGAAGCCGGCTTCTTGGAGATCCATCATCTCCATTTAGAGCGTAACTTCTTGTAACGGACCATTCTGTTCAATTCTGCTCTTCTGGGTCTGCCGTAGAGCCTCCTCGTTCTGGGCCATTGTGGCCCTGCTGGTCTTCTTGCCGGACAGCATCTTCCGTCGGGGAGTCATTCTTCTTGCCGAGAGTTTTCTCTGTTCTTTAAATCCCATTGTGTGTGGTGGTGCATGTAATGTTGGTTTGTGCCTCTGTGTGTGTTTTGTTTCGTGCTTCTCTGCCCAGGGGTGTAGAGTGAGGTTTAGGTGGCATAGCGATAGGAGACTATGCTTAGTCTGTTGATAGGCCTCGACTGTTCAGGCAGCAGTTGGGTAGTGAGCTCGCATGGAGTTGCTCCTTGGCAGGCATTGCGGTCTGTCATTTCAACAGTGTTTTGAAGTGATGATGAGAGCTATGTGGGAGGGGATGATCAGCAGTAGCAAAGACGACTGAATGTTGACAGTGTTCAGGCTTGTAGGTGTGGGGCTTCAAGTTTTGGTTGTTTGGGGGGTTTGTTTTTAATTGCAAGCTTTTGTTGGATTCTAGAAGGCATTCCAAAATGCTACTGATATTGCTGGAATTCCTAAGTTAAGTATCAGCAACTGGGTATCTTGTGGAAGGGAGTGGTGTTTGCTAATGTGATGCTTCCAGTCAGTAATGTTAGTGAGGCGTGTTTGTTCACATATTTTATGCAGATACTGAAGTAGAACACGTGGAATGCAGGAGCATCCGATTTTATGATGTGCTCAATGAGGATGGATTCTGCATCCTTCCCTCAAAGGTAAGTCCAGGGCAAAAGATGTGGGTGAGGGGAGTTGTGAAGGGAGCTATTTAGGGTCTGATACCTTTGGGGCGGACAGAGGTCTTGGCATCTGTCCTTTAGGGTGTGAGTGTTCTGGCCTGTGTGTGTTTCCCAGTGTCACTTGTGTTGTGTGATTAGTCTTGTATGTGATGCTTTCTCCAAGTATCTACCTTCCATCCTGTGGGCTCTCTACACTCTTGGGCACTTTGGTCGGTGTGCATTGGGTGTCTCAAGCTTTGCTGCTTAGGCCTAGAGCCTGTCACGTGTTCCTCATCTTGCGATTGGAGCTTTAGGTGTGGTGTTCATCAGAGGTCTTTCTGGAGAGTCCCCTTTGCGGAGGTGGTCTGGGCCAGAATGAAAGCCCTGCTCATGGCAGTTCTGCTACCATAGAGTTGCCCTGCAGCATTTCATCTCTGCCTCGTTATGGGCTTAGGTCTTAAATCCCAGCTTCTCAAAACTCCGTATTGGTTTTGATCGCCATATGCGACTGCATTATTTTGCAGCGTTTTGCGTTCTTTTGCACTGTATTATTGTGCCTTGTATCGCCTGCCATGTGAGTGTCTCACACTGAATAGTCCTTTATTGTGTGTTGTATTGCAGTGCTCTATTTCTATTGAATTGTACAGCCCTGTATTTTTTTCTCATAGCACTGTGTTTTTATTTGTATTGCCTTGTATTGCTCTGTATTGTTGTTTGTGTTGTAGTGCTCTATATTTGAATTTTTAATTCAATGTTTGGGCGTGTTGCACTGCAGCACTCATTATTTGCACGGCCTGCTATCAGAGACTGTCTTGCCTTATATGAACTCGTATTGTGTTTTGTAATGTGGAGCTCTGTATTTGAATATGTGTAGGCTTGTATAGCCATGTATATTTTTTTTTTCTTGTGGATCTCTGTATTTGATCTAGCATTGCATTGTTGGTGTCTGTACCGGTCTTGGATTACAGCGCTCTGTGCTTGAAGCGAGCGATACCTGGGACTCTCTTGCATTGCATGGCTCTGTAGGGTGTTTTGTCTTGCATTGCATCAATGTGTGATTGTATCGAATGTTACCTGAGAGCGCCCTGCTTTGTATGATGCCGTATTGTGTTTTTTACTGCAGCACTCTGTTCTTGATTTTGCATTGCAGTGCTTGTCTCTGTATCGGTCTGGCATTGCAGTGCTCTGTACTTGTATGCTCTGTTCTTGGAGACTGTCCTGCCTTGTATTGAGGGCCGTGTTGAGTTTTGTATCGTGGAGCTCTGTATTTACTTGATTTTTAAGTGCATTGTATATCTCTGTCAGTCTTGCATTGCAGTGCTCTGTACGGACGCTCTCTGAGACGGTTCAGCATTGTATGGGCCTGTGTTGCGGTTTGTCTTGTCGGTGATGTAAGAGTGCGTTGCATTGTATGGCACTGGTGGTGCCAGTGTTCTCCGGTTCTGTGTTTAAGTCCATACGGTATGGCATTGCAGCGTCAGGGTAGAGGCTGGAAGCGACTCGGAGGTGTTTACGCATGTGAGATGGAGTCAAGCTTATCGCAATTGGATTGAGAGGTAGCATGAGATAAATCTGTAACTCAGCAATGTCTTTCCTATTGACTTTGCAGGCACTTTGCAGCAAGCCTCCAGAAACAGTTGAGGCGAGGTCTGAGGTGCAGTGTGATGGGCCTCAGCAGTGGGTTGGTTTCGTGCTCATCAGTTATTAGGATGCTCTGGAATTCTTAATTGTCACAGAGGAATCTGACTGTTATTGTTGGTTTTAGAGGGAAGCTGCAGAGGGCTGCCTTATATTCTGGGTGTGGTGTCTGTTAAGGAGGCTCGTGTTATGTTTTTGCATGTGACAGAGCGGCCCAAGGTGCTTGTAGAGCATCAGGCATATTGTCATCGTACTGCAATCGCAGCAGCTGTCAGTAGTGTCTATGCAGGGTTGAGTTATTGACACGGTGTCAGTTGAGCAGATCTTGTTTCACTGAATGATGTGCTAGGGCAGTGCCACTAGACCGATCCAGCATCATTTGTGCACTAGTCTAGTCTGCTTTGCAGCTAGGGCTTTACCAGCAGGTGTTTCCTTGCTGACTGTTCTTGACAGTTATCCCAGGGGTTTATTTCCTGCGACATCCTAGTTCTATTGCTTTTGTGGCACTCAGTCTCCATCGATGACTGTGACTCAGTCCCCTGTCTTTTAGCCAAAGCCGAGGTGCTCTCAAGGCAGGGCACACCAGAGGGTCCCTGCCACATAGTCTCAGCATTGTTGTGTTTATTGTCAGGCTGTGTATCTTAGTGTAGCAGTAACAGTCCCCTGTGTGGTAGTCTGGTGTCCCGAGGTCATGTCTGTAGAGAGTGTGTGCGTTTGAGGTAGAGATGCTTTGTGTGTTTGTGTAGCAATTCTAGTAGGGATGGAACAGTCCCAGCACGGGGTGGTCCTGTGTTGATTAGCATGGCCCTTTTGGGTGGAAGTTGTATGGGTTTTTTCAAGACCATAGAGTTGACGGCCGGAACCATAGAGATGGAGTTCCGGTGCTGTGGAGGACTTCCGGACCGTAGAGTTGACGGCCAAAACCATAGAGATGCAGTTCCAATGCCCTGGAGCACTTCCGGACCATAGAGTTTCTCTCCGGAACCATAGAGATGCAGTTCTGGTGCTGTGGAGGATTTCCGGACCATAGAGTTTCTCTCCGGAACCATAGAGATGCAGTTCCGGTGCTGTGGAGGATTTCCGGACCATAGAGTTTCTCTCCGGAACCATAAAGATGGAGTTCCGGTGCTTTGGAGGACTTTCGGACCATAGAGTTGAGGACCGGAACCATAGAGATGGACTTCCGGTGCTGTGGAGGACTTCCGGACCATAGAGTTTCTCACCTGAACCATAGAGATGCAGTTACTTTGCTGTGGAGGACTTCCGGACCATAGAGTTCACAGCCGGAACCATAGAGATGCAGTTCTGGTGCTTTGAAAGACTTTCGGACCATAGAGTTGACGGCTGGAACCGTAGAGATGCAGTTCCGGTCCTTTGGAGGACTTTCGGACCATAGAGTTGACGGTCTGAACCATAGAGACGGAGTTCCGGTGCTTTCAAGGACTTTTGGACCATAGAGTTTCTCTCCGGAACCATAGAGATGCAGTTACGTTGCTGTGGAGGACTTTCAGACCATAGAGTTGACGGCTGGAACCATAGAGATGCAGTTCCGGTGCTGTGGAGGACTTTCGGACCATAGAGTTGACGGCTGGAACCATAGAGATGCAGTTCCGGTGCTTTGGGGGACTTCCGGACCATAGAGTTGATGGCTGAAACCATAGAGATGCAGTTCCGGTCCTTTGGAGGACTTTCGGACCGTAGAGTTGACGGTCTGAACCATAGAGACGGAGTTCCGGTGCTTTGGAGGACTTTGGTACCATAGAGTTTCTCTCCGGAACCATAGAGATGGAGTTACGTTGCTGTGGAGGACTTTCAGACCATAGAGTTTATCTCTGGAACCATAGAGATGCAGTTCCGGTGCTGTGGAGGACTTTCGGACCATAGAGTTTCTCTCCGGAACCATAGAGATGGAGTTACGTTGCTGTAGAGGACTTTCAGACCATAGAGTTGACGGCCGGAACCATAGAGACGGAGTTGCGGTGCTTTGGAGGACTTCCGGACCATAGAGTTGACGGTCTGAACCATGGAGATGCAGTTCCGGTGCTGTGGAGGACTTTTGGACCATAGAGTTTCTCTCCGGAACCATAGAGATGCAGTTACGTTGCTGTGGAGGACTTTCAGACCATAGAGTTGACGGCTGGAACCATAGAGATGCAGTTCCGGTGCTGTGGAGGACTTTCGGACCATAGAGTTTTTCTCCGGAACCATAGAGATGGAGTTACGTTGCTGTAGAGGACTTTCAGACCATAGAGTTGACGGCCGGAACCGTAGAGATGCAGTTCCGGTCCTTTGGAGGACTTCCGGACCATAGAGTTGACGGTCTGAACCATAGAGACGGAGTTCCGGTGCTTTCGAGGACTTTTGGACCATAGAGTTTCTCTCCGGAACCATAGAGATGCAGTTACGTTGCTGTGGAGGACTTTCAGACCATAGAGTTGACGGCCGGAACCATAGAGATGCAGTTCCGGTGCTGTGGAGGACTTTCGGACCATAGAGTTGACGGCTGGAACCATAGAGATGCAGTTCCGGTGCTTTGGGGGACTTCCGGACCATAGAGTTGATGGCTGAAACCATAGAGATGCAGTTCCGCTCCTTTGGAGGACTTTCGGACCGTAGAGTTGACCGTCTGAACCATAGAGATGGAGTTCCGGTGCTTTGGAGGACTTTGATACCATAGAGTTTCTCTCCGGAACCATAGAGATGGAGTTATGTTGCTGTGGAGGACTTTCAGACCATAGAGTTTATCTCTGGAACCATAGAGATGCAGTTCCGGTTCTGTGGAGGACTTTCGGACCATAGAGTTTCTCTCCGGAACCATAGAGATGGAGTTACGTTGCTGTAGAGGACTTCCGGACCATAGAGTTGACGGCCGCAACCATAGAGACGGAGTTGCGGTGCTTTGGAGGACTTCCGGACCATAGAGTTGACGGCCGGAACCATAGAGATGCAGTTCCGGTGCTGTGGAGGACTTTCGGACCATAGAGTTGACGGCCAGAACCATAGAGATGCAGTTCCAGTGCTTTGGGGGCCTTCCGGACCATGGAGTTGACGGCCGGAACCATAGAGATGCAGTTCCGGTGCTTTGGGGGCCTTCCGGACCATGGAGTTGACGGCCGGAACCATAGAGATGCAGTTCCGGTGCTTTGGGGGATTTCCGGACCATGGAGTTGACGGCCGGAACCATAGAGATGCAGTTCCGGTCCTTTGGAGGGCTTTCGGACCATAGAGCTTCTCTCCGGAACCACAGAGATGAAGTTCCCGTGCTTTGGAGGACTTCCGTACCATAGAGTTGCTCTCCGGAACCATAGAGATGCAGTTCCGGTGCCCTGGAGGACTTCAGGACCATAGAGTTTCTATCTGGAACCATAGAGATGCAGTTCCGGAGATTCATGTCTATGGTTACGGAGAGAAACTCTATGGTCCGGAAGTCCTCCAAAGCACCGGAACTGCAACTCTATGGTTCCGGCCGTCAACTCTATGGTCCGGAAGTCCTCCAAAGCCCCGGAACTTCGTATCTATGGTTCCGGAGAGAAACTCTATGGTCCGGAAGTCCTCCAGAGCACCGGAACTGCATCTTTATGGTTCCAGAGAGAAACTCTATGGTCCAAAAGTCCTCCAAAGCACCGGAACTTCATCTCTATGGTTCCGGAGAGAAACTCTATAGTACAGAAGTCCTCCAGAGCACCGGAACTGCATCTCTATGGTTCCGGCCGTCAATTCTATGGTCCTAAAGTCCCCCAAAGCACTGGAACTGCATCTCTATGGTTCTGGAGAGAAACTCTATGGTCCAAAAGTCGTCCAAAGCACTGGAACTCCATGTCTATGGTTCCGGAGACAAACTCTATGGTACGAAAGTCCTCCAAAGCACAGGAACTTCATCTCTATGGTTCCGGAGCGAAACTCTATGGTCCAAAAGTCCTCCAAAGGACTGGAACTGCATCTCTATGGTTCCGGCCGTCAACTCTATGTTCCGAAAGTCCTCCACAGCAACGTAACTCCATCTCTACGGTTCCAGAGAGAAACTCTATGGTTCGAAAGTCCTCCAAAGCACCGGAACTGCATCTCTACGGTTCTGGAGAGAAACTCTATGGTATGGAAGTCCTCCAAAGCACAGGAACTTCATCTCTGTGGTTCCGGAGAGAAACTCTATGGTCCGAAAGTCCTCCAAAGGACCGGAACTGCATCTCTATGGTGCCGGCCGTCAAATCCATGGTCCGAAAGTCCCCCAAAGCACCGGAACTGCATCTCTATGGTTCCGGCCGTCAACTCTATGGTCTGAAAGTCCTCCACAGCAACGTAACTCCATCTCTATGGTTCCGGAGAGAAACTCTCCGGTTCGGAAGTCTTCCAGAGAACGGGAAATGCATCTCTATGGTTCCGGAACTGAACTCTATGACCTGGAAGTCCTCCATAGAATGCGATTTACATTTAGGTTTAGCGTTACGGTTAGGTTTTGGGTTTCGGTTTAGGTTTACCTTTAGGGTTAGGTTTAGGCTTAGGGGTTAGAGTTAAGTTGAGGCATTAGGTTTAGGTTTAGCTTTAGGGTTAGAGTTGCAGTGAGCTTTAGATTTAGGGTTGGGTTTAGGTTTAAGTGTTACATTTAGATTTAGGGGTTGGGGTTGGAGGTGGGGTTAGGGTTAGGGGGTTAGGGTGAGGGGTTAGGATGAGGGTTAGGGGATGAGGGTGAGGGTGCGGATGAGGGGTGAGGGTGAGGGTTACTGTTAGAGTTAGGGTTAGGGTTGTTAGGGTTAGGGTTATTAGGGTTAGGGTTTAGGGTTAGGGTTTTGGGTTAGGGGTTAGGGTTAGGGACTAGGGTTAGGGGGTTAGGGACGTTAGGGTTAGGGTCGTTAGGGTTAGGGTCAGGGTCACAAGGGTTAGGGACGTTAGGGTTAGGGACATTAGGGTTAGGGGTTAGGGGCCGTTAGGGTTAGGGGCCGTTAGGGTTAGGGGCCATTAGGGTTAGGGTTAGGGGCCGTTAGGGTTAGGGGCCGTTAGGGTTAGGGTTTCGGACCGTTAGGGTTAGGGGCCGTTAGGGTTACGGTTAGGGTTAGGGGCCGTTAGGGTTACGGTTAGGGTTAGGGGCCGTTAGGGTTAGGGTTAGGGACATTAGGGTTAAAGTTAGGGACATTACGGTTACGGTCGTTAGGGTTAGGGGTTAGGGGTTAGGGTTAGGATTAGGGACATTAGGGTTAGGGTTAGGGACATTAGGGTTAGGATTA
>NW_027449064.1:0-36807 GCF_030867145.1 Opisthocomus hoazin
GTCTATTAGCTTATTATTAATTTAAGGGTGGCCACTGGTGGCTTGATAACATATTTTGTGACTTGATTAGAACACAATTTCTACACTGTATGCAAGAGACTTGGGGATTTACATTCTCTGTTAGTTCGGGGGAGGGCAGGCAGGGGCTCTTCTCTTGGAGGAACTTTGCATGAACGTATCTTTGTACCACTGAGTGCTACACAAGAGTACACATTCACAACATTGTATTTCACGCAATTTTATTTATAAAATTGTAATTATCTAACAAATTGCATATAAAATGATTTACTTCAAGTAAATACAGAATACTGCACAACTATTAAAACTATTGTATTGTCCATCATAAGTGTATTAAAACATTCCTAAAAAATGCCTCTATTAAAAAACAAAAATCCAAGAACAAAAGTAGCATGATCAAGACCACTTTCAATAGCTTAAAATGAATTACCAGGAAGTTGCATTAACTTCCTAGACTCCAGTTACATCCATTGAGATCAGCATGTGATACAATACCACAGTCTAATGCTAAAGATGACAAGTAATACATTATGCACCTGATCTATGCTCTTCTCCTAGACTGAAGGTAACCAGTCCAAAATCAGAAAACTAAAGCTCAAGTCAAACTCTACTGTGCATGCAGTTCTGTTATAGCAATACTTTCAATCAGTAAGTGTAGTTGGCTTTTACAATCAATTTTACAACTGATAAAAAAGGAACACAAGAGAATACATTCGTGTAAAAAGGAATGATACACAGAGGGTAAATATCGACGCCTTGCCATACACCCCAGGATGATCCAGAGAGAGATTCAGTTGAAACTAATCTGGAATATAGGTATCAGAGAGGGGTCTGAGTCACAAAACCCAAATCCCAATCTCCCCAGAGACTGAGAGAGCTCAAGGTAGTATCATGTCCATCTCTCTCACATACACAGTGTGAACATGAACACACATACGGATGAAGATTTTTATTAACACATTTATATTGCCGAAACACAAAAGACAGCTAGCAGTGCTGCCTGGTGCACGCTAGTAGTCACAACACTTCTTTTTATACTGTGTGTTAGGGGAGACCAATTCCCCACACACACACACACACACACACACCCCCTTTTCTTCAAGTGGCAAAATCTGGTAACTAATGGATCCAACAGGGTAGTTTTCTTTTGTTTGCTTTAAACAGTTTCATGACCAATTACAGATATCTGAAAAAGCTTCAGAGAAAACAAAAATGGGAGGGAGGAACTGGAACATTCAACAGCGCTTAACATCTGTCAAGATCCAATCTCCTTCCTAGGTCTTTGCAGCACTGCCATTTCAACGCACCCAAAATGCACACACAGCAAGAAGGGAAACGGAATAAAAAATTCACACATGAGTGTCTATTATAACCAACATTGTCAATCAGAATCAATTTTACCAAGGGCATCTCTAAAGTAGTAAAAACACAGATTAACGTCCATACAGTTCTTATAGCACCATGTTTAGTCCTGCCGCAAGTGACGGCCACCTCCCATGACCGGTCGGGGGTGCTGACTCCAGCCCTCCATTTTGCAGCTTAATGCTGTTCTACCACCAAACAGCAAAAGGGAAAGGCAAGGGCGGTCCCCCCGGCCGTGCCGTGCCCCCCGTGCTGGCCCATGCCAGACACAGCGCTCCCGGCCCCCCGGCCAGGCCTCACTGAGCGGGCACCCCACGGCCATCGGCAAACTCGCACGGTGGGCACCTTCCATGTCTGTCACAAACACTTCTGGGGTGAAAAGCAGTCATGTGCAAGAATCATTTCATCTGCATGCTACTATTTACATTTCAAACACTATTTACACACCAGAGCCACAATTAGCATCTCTCTGCAAGGGGAGAGAAGATGGCTTTCAGGACAGGGTACGCTTGAGCAAGCATCTCCACAGCTTCAAACTCTAAGGGGCACAATCAAAATTAAGGATTTTGAAGTAAAGAGATCCTACTGCTACTGAAACAGACACACACAGAGACAAATAAAACATTTGTCCATTAGGCTATTAATTAAAAAGAGAGAGCGATCAAACAACAGAAAGGCCTGTGAATATGGAGGACATTTAGAAGCAGAGGAGCAAGGACCCTAATGCCCTTTGGCAGGGCTCAGTGGGGAATGCAGAAATGGCTTTAAGCCAGGGCGACTGCTGAAGCTACCAGATCTCGTTAGCAACACCACCATCCCATACAAATCACCCAGCAAACAGAGCTGCTTCACACTCCACACGGGCTATAAGCTTGACAACAAATTTCTGAACAACTGCTACACACTAAAGATACTCAGACTGACCTCTGAACTCACGTCTACCCCACCACCGCACCAGGCAGGCTAGAAATTGCCAAGAAGTCATACTGCCTACCGTATCTTATTGCTTTAGAAAATGAGCCCGTGTAGCCAGCAGTTGTGCTCCAGTTGCAGCTCCCCTGAAGTTTTCACAGAGTTTTCTGAAAGAAAGCTTGCTTGCATTTGGCAGGCTCTGAAAATAACAGATTGACTTCCACAAGCTTTTCAAGCTGGCCACCTAAGCTGCTGAGTAGCTGCTGATGGGGCATTTCTAGGACATCTTACCCAATCTGCAGACAAAAAATGCAGGGTTTCAATGTCCAATATAGATAGCTAATCCTGAATTTTCAGTATGCATCTATCAAACACCTGCAAAAATCAGGAAAATACGAGCACCTCTCGGAAGCGGTGAAGAGGGAAGGATCAACATCTGCAGCAATAACGACAAACTCTAGAAAAATAAGTTATCTAGTGGTTTTTATAAGAACAGTCAGTCATTCTGGGACTCAGCAGAAGCATTGCACATTTGTGTGTATACGTGCAAGTAGTGAGAACAAGATTTGCTCACCTCAGAGCGTCTACCTTCCTATCAGTCTGACACTGCCAGCAGCACGTCCAGCAGACTGAACTCAGAGAACAGCGTGACAAGACAGAAGGCCAATACAATACGACGGCAGAAATTCAAGCAGAAGAATGAAGTTGTCTTCAGAAGCCCACAGCAGCAACAGCAGTATTCAAGATCAGTGGCAACAAGGAATGTTTCTGTAATGCAGTCGTCTTTCTTTTCCTCCAAACCAAAATGCTGGTTCACAACCAAGGCTCATGGGTGGAGGGGTTACTTCCTAAACCACACTTCCCCGATTTCTCCATGCATCGTTTTGTCTCAGTATGGCAACACTAGTGCTGATGATCCGTCTGTCCTGCTGCTATCAGGCAAAATGGTGCATCCCTTTGGGGAGGAAACAAACACTAGTAACTCCTCAAGTTGAGAAGCGGCTAAGAAAAACATAACACTGTGGTGAGGTGGAACCAACTTTATTAAGGACAGTGAATTATAATTGCTTTCAAAGTCTTTAAAAAAAAAAAAACTACTCTGAGTCATGGCTGGCCTTTAGCAGCAGATACCAAAGGATATGGAGGCTGCCTGATTCACAGCCAGTCAGTGCGAGTTAACTAGAGGAGGATGAGGTAACGCTCAAAGACAGGAGGACAACAGGACTGTCTGCGGCATCTGTGGAGCGCCAGTGTGCCTACCACCAGCCTTCAGAGGGGAAAAAAACCACAGCCAACTAAAGCACAGAAAGGCAAAATGTGCAAGGGTACATACACTTACATGTTTAAGAGTCACGGGACCAGAAAGGACCTCAACAGGTCATCAGGCCAGCCTTTTATCTGTCCCCCAGAACAGGGAAGCTTTGAAAGCAATGCATTCATCTCCTCTACTCCACATACTTCATTTCAGGAAACTCATCTCAGAAAGATGCTAAGCTCTTACAAAGAGGTGCTACACACCCTTTGCCACTGTCTGACCAAAGCAGGAGCCGAGAGCTCACAGCTTTCAGGACTGGTTCTGCAGATACTGAGAAGGGTCACACAACAAGCTAAAGTTATACAAAGTGCAATAAAACTACCCAAGCCATGGTGAGGTTTGTACGTTCACTATTATCAGTGAAGAACAAAAAAAAAAAATAATCAAAAACTCTAAGCTGGGTGGAGTCTGATGTAACTCTTCTTCCACTATTTGTGCTTTATTCCAGATTCTACTCTCTTTTGTCCAATTCCAAAGAGTCTGTCTTGGCTGATGCCAATATGCGCTTCTATTTTAAAACTTTTATTCCACTGCTTCAGGAATGCTTTTTGCTGCATTTAGTGCAACCAGGGAGACATCTCCATAGCAAGGATTTGTTCACTGGAAGTAAGCATTTACTCTGGCAAAAGCTGTTCTCTCCAACTTCCAAGGGAATGGGATATGATCTTTCCATAATCACATGCACTTACCAATGAATAAGTTTGGATTAGACGGTATTAAAACATACACACAGATTTAAAGCACTGGAGTGTCACAGATTCTTACTCCACAGCTCATGCAAGTAATAACAATTCAAGAACAAAGGAAAAAAAAAGACCAAAGCCTCAGCTAGGAACAGACCAAGGAATTATCTTAAAAGAAGTTTTGCACAAGTATATCAAAGCACTAAAATTAGTGAGATCCCTAAATACATTAGGTTACACAAAATTCCAGAGAAACAAAAGATTTAGCCATATCAGATACATATGTTTTGATTTTTAAGTTAATATATAATTCATTCTTTGAATAGTATTATTCACTTGGACCCAACATCCACACTGCTTTCATACATTTATACAGTTATATCCCATCCTTGCCTTAGGACTGATGTCCTAAGGTATGGCAGCAACCAAAGGCTCTACAACCCTTGTTTGTCCAATATAAAACTCCTTTCCCTTCATACAAGGGTGGAGAAAGGAAGAAAGATGTTGATAAAATTAGGCAATTCTCCCTGTGAGTCTGCTGATTCCAACATCAAAGTACTACAGGGAGATGGCTGGAAGCTTCCATAAAAAAAAATTTCCCTTGTTTTAAAAACAATTTCTTTTACTGTACAATAGATGCATAGAAAGTTGCTTCCTGCTTGATGAGTTTTGGCCTGCAGCTATGTTTAGCTGTGGAAACAAGAGTGTTCCTTTACAGAGTGGTGAGGAGAGAGACCATCTCAGGAATATTTGGCAGCTATCGAAGAGCTCATGACACGAACAGCATATCCACAGACTACAACGATGCAACTCTGTTCCACTGAATACACCAATTTAAAAAAGTGTCCACTCATTACTCAAGATCAAGAATACAGTAGAGATTCACGGCTCAACAGCTTTCAAACTGGTGGTTTAAAACAAAAAAATTGTTTGTGAGCAGCAGATTTTAAATAGCCCACTCTTCTCTCCCCCACCCCAAAGAAACACGAGTTCACTGCAGTATCAGGAACTTGGGACTTGAGACTACTTGGGAGAGAAGGCTTCCCTGTCACCCATGTCCATACAGCTTGGTGTCGGAGCGACACACTGCAGGTTTCAGAGGATTTCGGTTGTCCAGTGTCTTGTTGTGGTTACTTCAGCAGTTTTACCAGCTGGCTCTGACAGCCTCAATGTCACTAACCAAATTCTGGGCTAAGCATATCCCAAATATCTGGAAGACACAACAGTTTATTCCTTTGGAGTATCAGACAACTCTTTTCATACAGACAAACTCCTTCAGTTATACAGAACTTTGATATGAAAACAAGCAACAGAAAGTTAGAAATCACATGAAGTGTTGTAAGAAAGAAGAATATCCAAAAACTTCTGTAACACCAGTATTTTTATAGTGCCACTGAGTTCCAGGAAATTGAACAGTTCTAGACTCGCTTCACAAAATCAACTGTAAAGGCTTTTCACTGCTCGTTTAAGCATCATCAGAAGCAGTAGGTCTGTACTGGCTTAAAAATCTCTACCTAATGTTCATTTAACACAGAGTGTTAGTTTTGACCTGCAGACAGTTGAAAAGATGCATCCCTACAGATAAAAATTAAACACTCAAAGAAAGCCTCATGCATTTAGCTCCCCTCACTAAAACCTACAGACATTGTATTTTTAAGTGCACAGACACTATTTCCAGTTCTCTCATACAGTTTCCCCCTCATATATTCTATTCATCTGTCGTTCTGTGTAACTCATTACAGAGAATGTGATGGTTACCTGCAGTAATGCTATCCCAATGAATATACCAGCAACTATGGTAAGATTGTCCTGCAACCATTTCTCAAACTGAGGGACACAGCCTTTAGTGTATATAACGATCTGCTGATCAACTTCCTGCCAAGGAGAAGAGGGAAGAAAACAGAGATAATTACATTCAACTATCCCAGAAGTAGAATAACTTGCTCTTGCAAGAGGGATTAAGATCCTTAAAACACCACGTTGAAAAAAGAAAAAAATGCTTACTGGTTTTTGCCTTGCATCGTAGCCACACTGAGTATTAATAACATCTTCCTAGGAGAGAGACACACAGAAGAGGCAATCAGTGAAGTCTCTTCCAAACACCCTCTCCCAGCTCCCCAGAGTTGGTCCTGTATGTAATAAGACAATCACCCTAACTTTGGTTACCGTATTGCTTTTTACAAAACCCCTTCCTCTTCCATTCAGTGCCATTAATTATTTACAACAAACAAGAGCACACATTAAAAACATATTTTCAGCTCTTAGAGCAGCAAGCTGGGAAAACTGACCCTCCACCTGGCTGAACTCTGTGTTCCAGATGCAGGCATTCAGAAGTCAAAGTAAATGGATTAGGGAACACCTATTTTAAGTGAACGAACCTTCTGCTGAAAAGGTTTAGTCTATAATGAAAAAGATGCTAAGACTACTGTTAACATTTTCAGGGTTCAGTCTGTGCAGCTTGGAGAGGTGAGAGGGGACAGTTCTGTTGCAGAAGCTGCAAGTTCTTACCAAGGATGTCTGCAGAAATATACATAGTACCCAGTTTCTGTCCAAGAACTAGGAGGAAAAAGACGAGATGGGGTGATGTGTTCTTACTGCTTATTCTTTCTTACAGGAGCCTGACACCAATGAGAAAGGAGGGGTTTTTTTTTTTCTTACTGCCTCAGATTTAGTACCCCCAAAGCACAGGTAATAAAATTGGCTATGGCAGACTCTTCCTAGCGAAGAAGTGCTACCCATCGGAAGCTGCGTTTACTTTTTATACAGTTATTTCAGGGCAGTAAAATGAAGCAACTGCTTTTGGTGTCAGCCACAATGGCAGCAAAATATTGTTACTGGCTCATATAACAACAGTAAGCAGAAGGAACGACTCAAGGAAGTGAGAAAAATCAGCCAATTTCAGCTAGGTGTACTGAACACCACAATTTAATCAAATTGTGGGAAGTGAGACAGGCAGCCAGCAGAGAAATAGATTTTAAATAGCAGCCATACAGAAAAAGATTTTTCCTCTGACCAGCAGTTAAAGATCCTCTAAGTGTTTCCTCACTTTGCAGTAAGTACATCACCAGGTTGCATCCTGTCAGTTGCTCAAGCTGGATTCCCTTAATGGACCTTTAAGATTTGAGCAATTTGTACCTTTTAATGATATGAATGCTTCTGTCCCAGGATCTAAAATATAACAGCACCATGCACTTCAAGGCTCTAAAAGTAGATAAGATTCCAATAGAGGGATTTTAAGCTTTCGTCTTTGTGCTGAATGCTTACTTGCTTTATATCTGTCTTTTTTGTCTTCAGCCTTGAAATTTGTTAACCGAAAGAAAGCGTGAAGAATGAAATGGAAATAAACCAACTTCTCTAGGTTCTTCTTGTACAGGAATTTGGAACATTTCAACCTACTAAACTACAGCAAAGCGAACTATAGTAGTCCAAATTCATTTTAAGAAGAGACTTATTTTGGCCTACCTTAAACTTACCACTTCCCGATTCAAGCTAAACTAAAAGCAAGTCCTGTTCAATAAAGCATCCACATAACTTTTTGCATCAGTCCAACACTGCACCCTAATTCCAAAAGGAACAAATTTGCTTTCCCAGAGAATAAACCTGTGTTTATCACTGCGATTGAGCCAGTCACAGCTTGGTTACATTTATATCCATTATATGCATGACACTAATATTTTTTAGTCTTTATTTTAAAGGCAATTAAGTGTGTTGCTTCCCTGCAATGAATGAGAATGAGACTTATCTTTAAATTTCTGGTTGCTGCATCATCCCCTAAGAAACTGCATAAGCATATACATACAAAGAGAGCAATAACTTTAGCATGCATTATGCATTTATAGAATTACCTTGTACTGCTGTCACTGGACTGGTTTTATAACTACTGTATTTTTAAAACTGGGTTGTGATGACCTCTCTGTGTGAGTGGGTGGGCAGATAGGCAAACAGCAGGGGGAATCCTAAGCATAATGTAACACTGGAGTCTAACCTACTTGCCATTTTGTTTTAATATTTCATTAAAACATTTTCAGTGATGTTTGTGAGAAAGATCCAAACTGCTGTGAAGACATGTTCACTGCAGAGGAACCAGAACACAGCTTGTGCAAGTGGCAGTACCTTATCAGGAGAGTGGGAGTGCAGCAGTAGCGACTGGATGCCAGGATTAGCAAGGCAGGAAGCACCTGAGGTGCCTGTTGGCAACTTGCCTAACTTTAGTCAGTGCTACAGACTCCTACATTCAAGGAACTGTAAGTCACTCCAGGTGGAGAAAAAGCCACAGCTGAACTACTAGATAATACAAGCACTCATAGGCTGCTTTTTTTAAGCTATATGAAAGTCACATATATGCACTTCGCTGCATAACAGTTTCCCTGCACACACGCATCCCTTTTCCAAGCCTTTCACTGTCAGTGAAATGCTTCCCTACACTTTACCCTTCTTTCTTGATCATGTCCGTACTAGTAACGCATGGCTCCAACATTTGCTGCTTGATGATCCAGAACTATAACTATTTGAAAATACAAGAAAATTTACCAAGTAGCTGTCCCCTCAAACAATTTCTGGCCTTTCAAGTCTGATCTCAGGTGACTGTAGGATAAGCAGTAATTTTAAAAGGGCAGGGGGGGAGTGTATAAATGTCCATACCCAACTAAGACTCTGATGCAAACATATGTCAGTTCTTCAGGGCACAGACTGTCATTCATTACCATACCTAGCGCAAACTGGGGCAAGCTGGCTGCAGCCTCTGGACACTCCATCAAATGATGAGTAATATCTGCTTTGGAGTGCCTGATCTTAAAAGTTGCTGTTCTTTAAGGCAGCGAATGAAATATCTGAATAATATTCAACTGAAAGGTCATATTCTTCAACTCATTACAGGCTTCTGGTTTTCTAGTTGCTAAAATTAATATGTATGTTCAGCCAAGCCCATGGTACTCGCATTCTAATGAAAAGCGGCAAACAGCATACAACGAAGACTTAAGTTAGCTCAGGTTTTTTCCTGACTGCCGAAAAGTTGGTTGTTAAGCTGAGCTGAAGTACAAAAAAAGGTTGGTGAGAAGGTAGTGATCATGCATAACTTCGGGGGGGGGGGGGGGGGGGTGGTGTGTGTGGTGGAATCTTATAGAGTGATTAAAAATTGGAACAGCAGACCCATCCTACCCTCTTGACTGTCACTTACGGCAGGGTCTTTAGTGCAGCAAGAGAATGGCACACCACAGCGCTCTCGACTTGCGTTGGAATCTGTGCAATTGAAGTAAATATTCAGGTTCCAGTCATCAGCTCCAAAAGCCCCACAGCACTGCCACTAGAACAAAGAAAGGAGAGCTGCTTGATTTTCAGAACAAACAAGTCTCAGAATTAGTAACACGCATCATCGCTGCCAGTTTCTCTCTAGCTTTCAAAACAAAATCTGAGATTCCCTCTGGTTTCATTGAAGCTGGCATGGTTTTGTTTTTTTAAAAAAGACCATTCCAAACCTGCAAGTTGTTCTAAAATTATCATGTGATTAAAGTTATGTTCACACCCTGCAACACTGCTCTCTGGAGAGAAACCCATGGAGCTGATAAGCCTACACACCACCAGAGCTGCACAGGCCTACAGGCTCAGGCCCCAGGGATAGTAGAGCTAAGAGTATCATATTCTGTCCAGTTTAATGTGGTCAGTGTTCTCAACAAAACTAATCAGCTCCAAGGGCTACACTGGTATAGTGACTCCTTTTGCCAGCTTGGGGGAATCCTTGCCTGGCTGTACATCAGACAGCATGAACACATTGTTTCCTGAGCATCACACATTGCACAAATAACATCTTTACTGAAGGCACGCAGAATCCTTCAAAAAATAAATGTGCCAAATGGCAGGCTTACTCTCTAGAAAAACATGCTGAACACACAAAGAATTGGTAAACCTTGCTGAACGTACAAAGAATGGACTGGAGATCAGTGGAGCACTGATGGTTTACAGTATTTAAGCAGTTAGCCCAATGAACCCATCTATGTCAACTTTAAAAAAAAACAAAACACACCCAAACAAGCCACATTTTTAAAAGCATTGGAATGGCAATTCTCTCTTCCTAGATGTAGCACAGTTCCCTCCAAAACACCTGAACATGTTGTCTTCAAGTATTATCTCTACTAGATGAAAAGTAGCTTGCTCTCCAGACTCATGCTGCCCCTGATTTATCTGCTAAAATTGCTAATCCAGTTAGGAGAGTAAATTTTATGTAGCGCCTGCAAAATTGGACTGTAGCCTTTTGGTTGCATACAAGTGGACCACTGATTTCAGACTGTGATCACCTCTGACCTTCTCCCATCTGGACAAGATTCAAACCAGTGCAACGATCCACATCCTGTTACTTACCCACTTGCCATTTTTACCCCCCAAGGCATATAGACACAAATCAAACACTGAATGAAATTATTTTACTTGCAGAATGCAGAAAAATTAGTAGAACATGATTTCAACCAACACTTAATCACATTAGTTACACCGTACCAAATTCAAAGAGGAGTTCATCAACACAGGCAAGAACTGAGTACTGGAACAAGAAGGTACTGGCGAAATAACTTTGGGCAAAAGTCAGTGCAAGACTCCTTTACACACAGTGACAAATTACAGAGCTTAACCCGCACAAGCGTGTGCATCTCTGGCTTTACCCTTCCCTCCGAAGTGCAGATGTAGCATCATTTAGAGATTTCCTATGAGAACTTTACAAGTTACCCACTTCGTTAGTCTAATTGCATTATCTGCTTAAAAACAAGTAACTTCGTAGTTTCACACAGACCAGCTAAACATCTCTGCCACCCTGCAGTGTGGTGTAGCACCTCTAATGTTGCTAAAACTACACCTTCATCTCAGAACCCAAGTAAGCTTCGAAAAAAGATTATTTTTCTTAAACAGGTGTGATACTCCTACAACAAAATATTTTGAAAACCCCTCCCCTCAAGAACCCTTAAATATCTTCATACACATATGGAATATGCTCAAAAAAACTGAACACAGGACACTGATAGTTAACTTGTAGATTTGACACACTATCTTTAAGTCTTCAAGAATAAGTCATCCCAACTCTCCACCTTGTTTTGCTCAGTCATACATCAAGAAATAGAACACTTTTCACAGGTGCTGTGTGTTTGTAGATGTTCTGTAAAGAGAAATATACATATATATTCAAAAGTATTATATGCTAGAATATTTCTGTTTTGCTTGAAGAAACCAAACAGATGGGAAATAAAAAAACAGAGCAGTTCTTTAAAGTAAACTTTACAAAAAAAAAAATAAACACAGTCCAACTTACATATTCCTGTGTGAAGTCTATGAGGTTTTGCAAATCAATATCATCTCGGTATGCTCTGATGTTGTTGTTTATAAAGAAATACAGCTGGTCCTTTATCCAGTCTTTGAAAACAAACGCTAGAACACCAGCAGTGAGCTCCAAGAAGAAAATAATTCCAAGAAACACAGAAAACTATAAAGAAAAAGAAAAAGGTTAAAGTTATGTTGCTTTATAACCAAAACCTTATTTTCAAGGCTCACAATTGTGTTCAGTGTTAGGGCTTTATCCTTTTCAGCGCAAGTTCAAGCTATTCTAGCACACATGAAATTTTAAATTAAAACTGTACCATTTTTAATTAGGGTTCTAGTACAGGAATCTTCAGTCTATTCTAATAAATAATAAAAATGCCAACAAATTCAAACTTTGGACACTTCATTGGGATTTTCAAAGAGGTCCAAGAGAATTCGCCGTAAATTTCAACAGAGATGGCTACTCACCACCTGTAGGGCCCTCTGAAAACTTGTCTTAAATTTCTACGTAGGCACTTACCTTTTCAAAGGCATAAACAACCAACAGTGCCAGTGAAATGCTTTCTAAGCAACTTCTCTTTAGACACCTTCATTGGTAAAGCTTTGCCTAAGCAGACAAAGCAAAACTTGGTAACAGCAGAAATTAATTAATGACTAAGTTGGAGCAGAATGTCTATGGAATGACTCACATCCACATTAAAACCAAATGAAGCTGCTGTGATTAATGCAAATGCAATGGATGCCAAAGGCATTACTAATGATGTGCCACTTTCTCTAACCATCTCCACTGAGTCTACGCTGTTTTAAAAGACAAAGGGGTCCTCGTATACTGGAAGTCCATCCCTTTTGCAACTGTGCTTATGAGTTTCATTTTAGTATGCTCTCTGTGTTTGTTAATTTTTAATTTCTCCTGCAGCTGCTGTATAGGAAGCTATTTCTGGTACAGCAGATGGGTTCATTTTAGGCGAGCTAAGAGAAGCGAGAAAGGGGAGAAAAAAAGTGCTACAGTAGCTCCCCCCCCCCTTTTTTTTAAGCAACACAAGAGTAAACTAGAACTATCCCAAGCTGCTTTATAAATGTTTCAACAACTGTAACTCTCAACTCCCCTTATACAAGGTGTCTACAGTAGCCAAATATGTCATTTCAAGGCAGTTGTTTCACTGGAAACCTTTTCACATATATATTATCAGTTAATGGTTATGAAGACACAACTACTACCGAGGCTGTGCTCACCTCTGGAAGCTGAGGTGGTGGAGGAAAGAATCTTAAATTGATCTAAAATGGAACACAATACTCTCAAGCCCCAGCACAACAGTAAACAATGAAGCCTTTTCAAATTAACTAAACAGTACAGAATTGAGGATTTCAGCAAGCCACTTCTCGTAACAGTCCTATTCTCTTCTGTACCACGAGGGGCACTTGCAGAGCAGAAATCACACGGGTCACATTCAGTGGTGTATCTATATTCCTCACATTTCATAGGCAGCTTCTTATGGACTCAAAGTTCAACATGCAGATTCTTAGCAGAAGTTTCTCTCTTTTCATGACAGGAAAGCAAGTTGTTAGGCTATATCCATATGAAAGTAAGTAGTTCCATGTTATGATTCTTACCATCAGTTAGTTTCAAACCTTAAAAAAACCTAACAGTAAGTACCAGAGACTGAAGAGCTGTAAACAGTTAAGTAAAAGCAATTCACAGAACAGTACTCGCACATCAGATAACACCTTCCACTTCCCAAAAGACATCTTAAAAATCTTTACACAGTTAAGCAGAAACAGACAACATGACTTATGCTATATAACTGATGAACACCACAGTTGCAAAGGCTACTTACAAACTTGAGTAGAAAGGTATTCTCTCGCAAAGCTCCAATGCATCCTGCAAATCCCAAAATGAACATAACTCCTCCTACCACTAGGAAGAGCCAAACTGGATCAAAGCCTCCCAGGTCAGTGATGGAAGAGATATTGGACAGCACTCCCTGGGAAAGAAACAATGCCATGGGATAACAAGTATGTTCAGTTTTCAGTTGTACAACTTCTGCTTGCATTTTTCTTTTTAAAAAGGTAGAAGACTACAGCAGTGTTCTGCAGTACAGCAAGAAAATACAGTTAAAATCTTTGCACTCAAATAAGATAAAAAGGGCTATTACGTACAATATTTCTGAATCGACACATGGAATGAATAACAAAACGTGCTTCTAGAGTCCTCTGTGAGAAACCCACAGGGCATTTTGCTGCTTCTGTAGCTATGAGAATTAGTCTGCCACAAAGTCAGAACAGATATTTGAACAAAACAACTCCATCTTACTGCCCATGCTGAGAAGCATTTTAGGTATCATATACATTGTTTATGTAAGCAGAGTTACACATGTTACGACCGAAAAAGCAGTCAATAGCAAGAACACCACTTTGACTTCAGCATTTATGCTCAGTATTTGCAGCAATTTGCAGAAATTAAAAGTGAGCTCCTAGGTTGCAGCACCTTGCAACAACGAATGTTACACCAAAATTTGACAAACTAGATACCTAGCCAATTCAACTTCAGGCATCTACAGTGCCAAAACCTCATATAAATAACATATGGCTACTGATTAATCAGCAGGGAAAATTTTAAAATAACATTAAGTCTCTTAGTAGGACATAAGGCAGTTTAAGGACTTGTCTTGGGAGATGGTTTGCACTAACTTAGATTAGACCTATCGCAAGGTAAACCACACATGCTATGTTTTAGACAGGACAGCAGAGGCTGCTTGTAATGCCACTGTCCCCCTAGAAGCAGAGCTTCGGTTGCGACGCCAGCAGGAACGCCTGAGGAACTATTTTAATTTTTTGAACACGTTTTAACCAGAGTTTGGCTGATGTTGAACAGATGGGTCATATAAAGAAGTAAATACAAAGTCTTCCTTCCAGTGAGTTTGCACAGGAACAGTTACAGTTTCCTAAACCCTTTCGGCAGCAAAAAAGCTGAAGTATCACTGTTTCTTCATTCAGCTCCCCAGTGCTGTAGGTCAATGCAAAGCACACTGCTGCAGCAGACATTTCTCCACGTGTTTCTCAATGAAGCCTGAATCCAGGCTGAGTTCTTTGGACTACTGCTTTCCATACTAACTCCTGAATGAAGCTGTGGCTTGAAAAGCAACAATACACACCTTTACTTCTACAGCTCCTTATCTGCAGAATTAAGCTCTTCACCCTTTTCCTCTTTCTTATTGATATCCCCTTTGCTTCTTTGAAATAGTCCCAAAATGGCAATAATTTTGAAGGAAGTTATTATGACCTCATTTCCAAAAGTTGTTAGTAACACTGTTAACTGTTGACAGCCATGGCTTTAGACATGTGATTTTATTTTTTTAATATATATATATATACTCAGTTTAGACCATCCAGAATACATAAATAGTCATATAATCAATACCTCTTGTATTCCACATAGTCTGCAACTACTTTCATAATTTCCCAAGCACAACAGACACTGAGCAAGCAGTAACCGAAGACAGTACTTAAAAGTTTTTAATTCTGCAGACAACAGTCTAGATAAAACAGACACGTGAATTTCTCCAATACACACAGCATGGAGCCTTGGAAAAGGCCAGCATGCTAAAAGCAGAGGAAAAGCTGACTACACCCCAATCCTAAAGTACAAACAATAAAACAACAGCATGAACAGCATTCTCAAGCCAGATTCTCCTCCCCGTTATTACAGAAGGCTACTATCTGACAGAGAAGGATAAAAAAAACTTTAAAAAAATCACATTCATCACTTTCCTCCTACATTACATATAGTACTAGTCTTATTGTCATTCACTAAAAAGACAAAAATAGACGTAAGGCATGATTTAACACAACATTGCTCAAAGCCAGTATTGCTATCGAAGCAGACTAGTTAGCACATTCCTTTTTCGAACTAACTACTGATGAGATCACAGAATCACAGAATCACAGAATAGTAGGGGTTGGAAGGGACCTCTGTGGGTCATCTAGTCCAACCCCCCTGCCGAAGCAGGGTCACCTACAGCAGGCTGCACAGGATCTTGTCCAGGCGGGTCTTGAATATCTCCAGAGAAGGAGACTCCACAACCTCCCTGGGCAGCCTGTTCCAGTGCTCCGTCACCCTCAGAGGGAAGAAGTTCCTCCTCATGTTCAGACGGAACTTCCTGTGCCTCAGTTTGTGCCCATTGCCCCTTGTCCTGTCACTGGGCACCACTGAAAAGAGCTTGGCCCCATCCTCCTGACACCCACCCTTCAGATATTTGTAGGCATTTATAAGGTCCCCTCGCAGCCTTCTCTTCTTCAGGCTGAACAAGCCCAGTTCCCTCAACCTCTCCTCGTAGTGGAGATGCTCCAGTCCCCTCACCATCCTTGTAGCCCTCCGCTGGACTCTCTCCAGTAGCTCTTCATCCTTCTTGAACTGGGGAGCCCAGAACTGGACACAGTACTCTAGATGAGGCCTCACCAGGGCAGTGTAGAGGGGAAGGAGAACCTCCCTTGTCCTGCTGGCCACACTCTTCTTGATGCACCCCAGGATCCCATTGGCTTTCTTGGCAGCCAGGGCACACTGCTGGCTCATGGTTAACCTGTCGTCCACCAGGACACCCAGGTCCCTCTCTGCAGAGCTGCTCTCCAGCAGGTCCACCCCAAGCCTGTACTGGTGCATGAGGTTGTTCCTCCCCAGGTGCAGGACCCTGCACTTGCCCTTGTTGAACCTCATCAGGTTGCTCTCTGCCCAACTTTCCAGCCTATCCAGGTCACGCTGAATGGCAGCACAGCCTTCCGGTGTATCTACCACACCTCCCAGTTTGGTGTCATCAGCAAACTTGCTGAGGGTACATTCTAACTCTTCATCCAGGTCGTTGATGAAGAAGTTAAACAAGACTGGGCCCAGTACTGACCCCTGAGGGACACCACTTGTCACCAGCCTCCAACTAGACTCAGCGCCGCTGATGACAACCCTCTGAGTTCTGCCATTCAGCCAGTTCTCTATCCACTTCACCGACCACTCATCCAGCCCACACTTCCTCAGCTTCCCCAGGAGGATATCATGGGAGACTGTGTCGAAAGCCTTGCTGAAGTCAAGGTAGATAACATCCACAGCTCTCCCTTCGTCTACCCAGCCAGTCATGTCATTGTAGAAAGCTATCAGATTGGTCAGGCATGATTTCCCCTTGGTGAATCCATGCTGACTACTCCTGATAACCTTCTTTTCTTCCACTTGCTTGTTGATGATGGCCTCCAGGATAAGCTGCTCCATCACCTTTCCCGGGATGGAGGTGAGGCTGACCGGCCTGTAGTTCCCTGGGTCCTCCTTCTTGCCCTTTTTGAAGATTGGAGTGACATTGGCCTTTCTCCAGTCCTCGGGCACCTCTCCTGTCCTCCAGGACCTCTCAAAGATGATGGAGAGTGGCTCAGCAATGACATCCGCCAGCTCCCTCAGCACTCGTGGGTGCATTCCATCGGGGCCCATGGATTTGTGGACATCCAGATCGCTTAAGCGATCCCTCACACAGTCCTCCTCGACCAAGGGAAAGTCGTTCTCTTTGTAGGCTTCATCTCTTCCCTCCGGGGCCTGGGATTCCTGAGGGCCAGCCTTAGCACTGAAGACTGAAGCAAAGAAGGCATTCAGTAGTTCTGCCTTCTCCGCATCCTCCGTCACCAGGACACCCTCCTCATTCAGCAGCCGCCCCACGTTGTCCCTAGCCTTCCTTTTGCTGCTGATGTAGTTGAAGAACCCCTTCTTGTTGTTTTTGACATCCCTTGCCAGCTTCAATTCCAGGTGAGCCTTGGCCTTCCTCGTCGCATCCCTGCATGCTCTCACCACGTTTCTGTACTCTTCCCAAGTGGCCTGTCCCTCTTTCCACATTCTATGCACCTTTCTCTTCTGCCTGATCTCCGCTAGAAGCTCCTTGTTTAACCATGCAGGTCTCCTGCCTCCTTTGCTAAATTTCTTTCTCAGGGGGATGCATTGCTTCTGTGCATGGAAGAAGTGTTGTTTAAAAAGCGACCAGCACTCATGGACCCCCCTGCCTTCGAGAGCCCTGGCCCACGGGATTCCTCCCAGTAGCTCCTTGAAGAGGGCAAAGTCAGCCCTCCTGAGGTCCAGGGTTTTGATCCTGCTTATCGCCCTGCTTCCTCCACGCAGGATCCTGAACTCGACCATTTCATGGTCACTGCAGCCGAGTCTACCTCCAACCTCCACGTCCTCCACCAGTCCCTCCTTGTTTGTTAACACGAGGTCCAGCAGCGCGCCTTTCCTTGTTGGTTCCTCCACCACTTGCATCAGAAAGTTATCATCAATGCTCTGTAGGAACCTCCTGCATTGCGCCTGCCTAGCTGTATGGTCTTCCCAGCTGATGTCAGGGTGGTTGAAGTCCCCCATGAGAACCAGAGCCTGTGACTGTGAGGCTGCTTGCAGCTGCCTGTAGAAGGCCTCATCAACCTCCTCCTCCTGGTCAGGTGGCCTATAGTATACACCCACCGTAATGTCACCCATGTGAGCCTGTCCCTTAATTCTAACCCACAAGCTTTCAACTCCTTCTTCACTTGCCCCCAGGCCAAGCTCAATGCATTCCAGTACATTCAGATGGTACAAGCCAAGCTGAAATGAACACCTACCCATCTCAACACTTCAATCAACTTGAGCAAAAGTTTTCCACTACTTTTGCTTCATGAAATTTGTGACAGAAATCAAAGACATAACTTTCTGTCTAAGACTACAAGCAAAATAAACAGTATAATCCAGTAACACACAAACCTTTGAAAAAGTTATGGCCTTGGCCATGCAGAAGTCAGGAAACATGAGCTCTGCCCCAAGCGACTGCTAAAATGGCAAGTTTCCTGATGACACCAAACTGGCAGGTGTGGTAGATACACCAGAAGGCTGTGCTGCCATTCAGCATGACCTGGACAGGCTGGAAAGTTGGGCAGAGAGGAACCTGATGAAGTTCAACAAGGGCAAGTGCAGGGTCCTGCACCTGGGGAGGAACAACCCCATGCATCAGTACAGGCTTGGGGCGGACCTGCTGGAGAGCAGCTCTGCAGAGAGGGACCTGGGTGTCCTACTGGACGACAGGTTGACCATGAGCCAGCAGTGTGCCCTGGCTGCCAAGAAGCCCAATGGCATTCTGGGATGCATTAGGAGGAGTGTGGCCAGCAGGTCGAGGGAGGTTCTCCTTCCCCTCTACACTGCCCTAGTGAGGCCCCATCTGGAGTACTCTGTCCAGTTCTGGGCTCCCGACTTGAAGAAAGATGAGGAGCTACTGGAGAGAGTCCAGCAGAGGGCTACAAGGATGGTGAGGGGACCAGAGCATCTCTCCTACGAGGAGAGGCTGAGGGAGCTGGGCTTGTTCAGCCTGAAGAAGAGAAGGCTGCGAGGGGACCTAATAAATGCTTACAAATATCTGAAGGGTGGGTGTCAGGAGGATGGGGCCAAGCTCTTTTCAGTGGTGTCCAGCGACAGGACAAGGGACAATGGGCACAAACTGAAGCATAGGAAGTTCCGTCTGAACATGAGGAAGAACTTCCCTCTGAGGGTGACGGAGCACTGGAACAGGCTGCCCAGGGAGGTGGTAGAGTCTCCTTCTCTGGAGATATTCAAGACCCGCCTAGACAAGGTCCTCTACAACCTACTGTGGGTGACCCTGCTTGGGCAGGAGGGTTGGACTAGATGACCCACAGAGGTCCCTTCCAACCCCTGTGATTCTGTGATTCTTCACAAAGTTTTTAAGTCCTTTCTATGCTTCCCCTCTGTGCCTGTATAGTTACCATAAAATGTGAAGAAATTTTGCCTTAAAGCAAACACTACTACTCATTTCTTTTAACATGACCTGATTTTGGAATTAATGGACTGTAGTGTAGTAGAGCCAGAAAACAGTCACTGGAGAAAGACTGTTGCCTTTGTATTATAATTATTTTACTTAAAAAAAAAAAATATCCAAGAAGAATGAACAGTCATTTAAGTCCCTCCTCATAAGACACTTTGTCTTCCCTTAAAAAAAAAACCTTCAAACCTAAAAAAGCCACCATACCAAACTAACAAAAAAACCCCTCAAACAACCCCCCCAAAAAAACCCACAGCAAATTAATATGTTTAATCAAGTTCCTTCCACAGGAAAAGAAGAAATCCAAGTTAAATTCAGCTCACATTTCTGGACAGAGTGAAGCTAGGGATAATATAAAAAGGTGTTAGTGAGAAGAAATATACTACTTTGCATTTTGTCACACTTCCATTAAAAGTTGATGACAATAAAATTTACTCAGTCAGTTGTATATTGCCTTTCTGATCATGTCCTTTCCCACTTAACTTGATTTTCTAGCACTGCCAGGCTCTTAGCACCCCGGCATGCCACAGGTTGGCCAGCCACCCACCAAAAGTCACTAATTGCTGGTCTCCTCAGGCTCCAGATCCTCAGGGTAGCTATGATCTGACATTTACTGAAACAGAACAGCACAAGCTTTATCTGCCATTGCTCGCCGTCTTTGGAAAGCACCTCTGAGTGCATCTTTTGCTAGACCACATATATCAATCATAAGCCTAGCTTGCATAAACCCCAAATAACACACCCTGACAGCACAAAGCACGTACCCCATAATTCTCGTTTGTGTTCCCTCCATATGAATCCCAAGTCCTGAGTATTCCGGACAGACATCTCGGGATATACAATCTTCAGAGAGGCTTTGGCAATAAAACAGTAGCTAGCAGCAGGAATGACAAACACAGACAATGCTCTGTGGTTACAGCTAGAGATGCACAGAGGCAGTCTGACAGAAGATGGCTGCTTACTGCTGAAATACGGTTTTCAAGTCTTGTTTTTTTCTGGACACTTACAAATAGGGTCTTTGAAGAGACAGTGGTGCAATACTTCAAAGAAAAGCATATTTTGCTTCAAGAAGCAAGGGAATGACCGGGGAATATTATCTCACTTTATGCTGTTAAGAAGAACTAAACATACAGTCCTACAGGCACATACTTTTCCTACCCACCACAAGTTCCTATAATGTCTGCTACCACAGTAGTCAGTATTTTTTGGCTGCAATAGCTGCTTCTGGGGAAAGTTTGTCAGAGAGGTACAAATTCCTGGTAGCAACCAGTTCTGTCTTCATCCTATCTTTAGCCAAAAGCAGAAGAGAATATTTCCAGAGGTGCTTAGGCAGAGGATCAGGAATCTCATATTCTAACATTGCATCCTCCAGTGACATGCTCTGAATCCTCAGGGTGACCAGTCAGTCACAGAATATATGGTGACTGTCTGTTGACTGATCTCTTGCATCAATGTAAAACCTAAACAAACCACCTGTAAATCCTTTAAAGTGAGGCTTTCCACAAATCCAAAGTATTTTTCTCAGCGATACTACTGCAGTAGTCCACTCTAACCTTTACTGTTAAATAGTTGCAAGTACTACTGATGCTGTAGCATCTGAAAGAAGGAAATATTTTTTTTCCTAAATCCACATTCCCATCTTGGAAGTATGGTTATTTTTCTAGGGTACACACACATCACTTTCTTGGTAGTTTAGGCATGTGTGTAATCTTTATTTGGCAGTAAACACTTTGTGCTAAACTACACACTCTAATACTTTTCTTCTCACGATGGCGTCAATCCAGAGCTCTGCTATAGTCCCACAAGGAGAGCCAGTAGGACATGTTCCCTGGCTCATTTCCAGCTCATCTGTTTGCTCCGTTTCCCCACCCTCAATTGCCTGTTGTACGTTACAGCGCCTGGGTTATTATTTAACATTTTAATCCACCACAAGTCAAACATTGGAGTAGTGAAGCAACAAAAGCATCATCCATAATTGAAGTAAAATCAATAATAGTGAAGTTATGAAAAAGTTTCTTTATGTGTGAAATGGTACTTCACTTCAATCACTACAACACAACGATGTAGGCATGGAACAGAAAAGACTGATCTCATATTCCAACCCCACCCTAAATTCAGGAGAGCAAGTAAAGTGAAACAGTAGGACCCGCTCTTTTCTCCAACAAAAGGATGGGGGGAAGAGACATTGGTGGTGCCTTCTGCCACACCAAGAAACACGAGACAGAACTAAGTCAGGTCTGCCAGAAGCTCCTGCAGAACTGCAGTCTTAAAGTATATGCACAGGCAGAAAAAAGCGTCTACAAGAGATGCCTGAATCCAGCGACAGATCCTCTGCTGCCATGCTGGTTTTTTCCCACCGTCAGAGCCCTCCCCCCTGAATCTCATGCATAGCCCAAGCAAGAACAAGGCAAAGGAAAAATGCTGGTCTTGAAGACAGTAACTCAAGAAGGGTCCTCCTAATATTATAGCTGCACTATTGCTTGCCTTTATCCCTCCCATCAACAAAGAAAAAGGAAGCAACAGTCACTCAGAAAATCAATAAGGGTGTACACCCCTCACCCCTTCTCCATCTTGTGCTCTTTAAGATCATCAGGGCAATTTGCACCACTTTCCAGGGACAGATCTCAGACTGCAGCTCCTACCTTTCATGTACATCCACATTAGCATTTCAGGTTAGATTCAGGAGTCCATTTAAAGGGATTGCACACAAGCTATGCTTCGGTTCACACCAGGGAACAGTCCCAAAGCACACAGACTAGGTTACTTACAAATGAAGATGTGCCCCTGGAACATAACTCCTGCTCCAGCCACCAGCAGGCATTCAGTCCATGAGATCACGCTTGAACTAGGCCGAAGAAAAATCAAACCTTTCAAATCCTGTAGAGTGTGCAGATTGTGTCTTTTAACACCATTCCTCTCCTACTGGTCCACACTACTTGCACTCAGCAGATTTGGCCTTTGCATGCTGAACCCAGAAAGTTACTTGAATTTCTCCAGAATGTATGGATGCCAACACAACTTCTTGGTTGGAGCAGTGCCCCAGTGTTGGCACACTTACACGATCTGACTGCGTTCCTGGTTCCCAATGAGGCCAAAAAAAGGGAGTCACAAGTGCATTCACAAACAAGGGAGATTTCCAGGCCACCTGTGGCTGTGGCTAGTGTAGAGAATCCACTGCCACATTCACGTCTCAAAAATGTTCCTGGAAGTTTGCTACACCATTGCTTCTCTCTGGAACAGCTGATTTCACAGGCACAGTACCATCTCCAAGTGAAAACACTGTAGCCAGCAGCAATTTTGAAAAGCTGACCCAGTAATGAAAATTCAAGGTATCTTGAGTCAGACAACTTAGGACAATCATCATCCTAGGGAACAAAGAGTTGATACACTGTGATAGTATATGGAATTTGGCCCACAGGAGTGCATGTAAAGGAACAGGACTCAACACATCAGTCCCCATGACAAATAACATCTCAGAGGGCTATTAAAAAGTAAAACGAAGCAACCAACACCAGTAGAATAGGACAAATGGGCTCTTTTTTTTCCATGTCTTCCAAGATGGGAAAACCTTCTCTGCTGCAGAATCCCATTACGGGGTGGGGCGGCGAACACACACAAAAAAAAGCAGATGGTCAGAAAAAGGTTCAGCAATACAAGATTTTCTGAAGCATTTCTTCTCTGCAAACAGAGGATTAGCCTTTCCACAAGCTCATCTGCAGGACTTAGAATCACTGACAAACAAGAACATATGGATGTGATGGGAAATAAAAGTATTTCCAAATGCATGATTTTAAAACAGAAAAATGTCTCTCTACTTTGTTAGTCATAAAATCTATGCAGTTTCTCCACGCTGTGCATCTGAATGAGCATGGAGAACAGAACAACAGTCACTGGAACACGCCAGATTAATTTCACTCCAGAATTTTGTCTCTGCAAGCAAGAAACTAGATGGGAGGATGTTTACAAATATTATTTTCTTGATTTTTCTTGGTTTTGCATTTCAAACAGCAAACAGCAATAGTAGCAGAAGTTTATTTTTCAAGTGTTTAGGGAAGAACTAGTCTAGCTTTCTTGTCATGACAAAGCAGAGTTTAATAGGTAAATAACTGGCATAAATACACCTCAAAATCACAGTGCTTTCCTTCTAAAAACTCCCTCTCCATGGACAGTCTTATAAGGTCTCAGAAGACATAACAGCATTTCATCACTTAGTCTCATAAACATAAATCTCCTGCAGTGAGAGAACCAGGAAGCTTATTTTCCTAAATGCCTACTGGTACTATACCATGAACACTCCCAATGAGCCTTAAGACCACATTATGTAATATATACAACCGAGAGGGGAAACAGACATTTTGCACAAGTCTATTTTATTTTTAAAAAATCAACAGAATAAATGACTTGAAGTGGTTAAAAAAGCCAGTGAAATATAAACATTTTTCTCCTGTTGCTGAGCAAAGGTAGTGTAAGTTGCATGGGCTTACTACAGACTCTTTATACATTAACAACATTCATGTCACTGCTGGCGGGTGTGGGTGGAAATCAGCTGCCACAGATGAACTTTTTTATAGTACAAGTCCAAGTCTGGGGTGCCTGAAAACACTGTGATATTGTGAGCTATATAGTGCATCCATGTATAGATAGCTTTATTCATCCTCCAAGTTTATTGCCCCCACCCTGCCCTCCAGCTCTCTTTCAGGTTCATGACTCAGAATGCTAATTGCCCAGTTTTTGTTTAGGGCTGGCTGACTGGCTGTCAAGCCAATTCTATCGCCTATTTGACAAATGAGCTCTTTCGCCTCCCTGCAAAGGCTGTAAGGAAGGTCATGAGACTGTATAGTGTGCTTTTTTTATTCTTTACAACAAAGTTTAAAGAGGACATTTCCAGCCAACTTAGGAAAACACGAGAAACTAGCCACCAAGCCCACAAATCTACCCCAAATTGTTTTTAGTTGGCAGCAAACAGGACTCCTGTAAAATGTGGATTATTTCTTTACATCCTGCATTTTTAATGTGGCCTGGCACACTATCTTTTAATCTTAAAAAGATTCTGTAAAGCAGCAAAAGTATATACAAAAGTTGATGGCCAAGTTTTAAAATAACACAGCTGGATATTAAGCCACACAGTTCAAGACAGAAGTAAATCAAAATCCTCCCCACCACCAAATCAGTTTACAGTAGAGGAGTCCTTCTGAAAACCCAATCCAGAAAAAAAGCCTTACAAATTTATGTTTACACACTATATAACAGCAGCACCAAAGTTCAACTTTGATGAAGACTTAGTTCATTGGGACAGCAGCAGTCTTCATAGAATAGTTGAAGTTGGAAGGGACCTCTGGAGATCCACCTGGTCACTTAGACTTAGCTGCCTAAGACTGTGTCCAGACTGCTTTTCAATATCCCCAAAGAGGGAGACTCCACATCATCTCTGGGCAAACCATGCCAGTGCTCAGTTACCCTCACAGTAAGAAAAAAGTGTTTCCTGATGCTCAGAGGGAACTTCCTGTGTTTCAGTTTGTGCCCATTACCTCTGCCACTGGGCACCCTGAAAACAGCTTGGCTCCATCCTCTTTGCACTCTCCCTTTAGGTACTTCTACACATTAATATTCCCCTGAGCCTGCTCTTCTCTCCCAGGTTCTTCTCTGCAAAGCTGCTTTGCTGTCTTACAGTATACCATTGCAACAGCCCATGATGCCTAAGGGAGATCCAGGCTAGCCTTAAGCAAGAAGCAATCTAGCTAGACAAGTGCTTTTCAGTTAAGTTACAGATCTCTCAAGTCTTAGACTGCACCTACTTGGCTTTCACCTCCAACTGCCCAGCTGCAGCAAGAACAACTGCCTGGGATGTAACTGATCTGCCCCTCGCTAAGTTGCATGGGGCCTATGAGTATCTGAAACTTGATCTTGTGGACTGCAGGTTCTGGCCACTGCCTGTTCTCTAGAGAGCTGAGTGAAAGAAAGGTCTCAAACTGGCTTGACACCAGTCCATTTTTCCATAATTCCTGCTACAAAAATCAAGTCTGTCTGTGCTCGAGAGCTCTGCAGTTCAGCTGTACCTGTACTACATTTCGGCTCTTACAACCATCAACTGAAACAGTCCACACTAAGCACCACAGGACACAACAGTTAGAGAAGCTAGGGAGAGATTCTCATTTTCAAGGAAAGACCTGTGCTTTAACACAATAAACAGTATTTATTTTGTTTATTAATTTCTACAGAAGAACCTACTACATATGGAGCCTGAGCTAATGCATATTAAACCACTCTAGGTGTTTTTATTTGCTTGTCTTAAAAACAACATGGCCTTTTCTCCCACTTTCAGGATGATTAAAAATGGTTTAAGATGACTTGATAACAGATGTCTAAACCTCACATAAAAACATGACCTTTAGCTTCTGGCTATTAGCAATTATGAACTGAATGCATTGGCGGGGGGGGGGCTTTCCCATATAGAAAATATGTAAAACCTTACAAACCATCACTCTGCTAGGACACCCTTCTAGCTGTAGGATTGCTATATTTTAAGACTTCAAACAGTAGCCTATCGCTGTTTTCCCTTTACGTGCTCCTCCATTCTAAAGAGGAATCATTTGTGTTACCTACTGAAATGATACAAAAATGTTAAAATCTCTTCCAGAAAGCCACTCCAAAACAAAGTTCTTCTCTGGGGCTTCGACATAGGTATAACCTCTGTGAGTGTGCTCAGAGTACTAAATAGAACATGCTTTTACATCTTTGCAGAACAAAAGGTATCACAGCACCTCTTTCCAAGCGTATTCAAGCCATCCAACATGAGTATATCATATGGCATGTAAATATGCGTATATATGGGTGTATACAGTGTGAGTTAATTAATAACCCATTATTAGTTGTGATTATCTATATCCAAGGCATATGAACAGAGCAGTTAGCATTTATGTTAACTCACTTCTGAACCAGCAAAATTTGTACTGAATTTTTAAGTGGCAAAACTCCAGTGCTTCCAACACGTATTTGTTCTGCTGCAAGAGCCAGTTATCATGCCTTAAATGAACATAAATTTGTAACTTACTCAGTGTTATCCATTAAAAGGAGAAAAAAAAAAAACATTATGTAACTGAATATCATAGCATCATTGTTACCAGCCAGGTTTTATTATTTTCAATCTTTTAAACAAAGAAGAAAAGGAAACTCTGGCTTTAATTTTAGCTGTTGTATTCTAGCAAGCCAAACTCTTCATCCAGTAAGCCAACACATACTGACTTGTTTTGTATATTACGTCTCGATATTTTCTCCTCCTCCCAACTTCTGGAGCAATCAAACTAAAAATTAGGCTCTGGTTCACAAATGTTTTCTCTTTCCCCTCCCCCCTTTCTTCCCATTTGCAAGTTGATTTTACAGTCTTGCAAGACAGTGTTCCACGGGACAGTTTTATTTGCACAAAAAAAACCAACAGTTATTCTGTGTTGGGTTTGGCTTGGTTTTCAGGGTTCATTTTGTTTTGGTTTTGGGTTTGTTTGTGGGTTTTCTGTTTTGTTTAAGAACAGCAGCAATTAGCATGCTATGTTAAGACAAAGCTAAGGAGGCTTATTTTTGGGAAGCTGCCCTCTGAAACATGTAGGCTCCCTCTCCATTCCTGGGGACACATGCAGCAGAGACACTGCCAACTCTGCCTGCAGTAGAGTGTTCTAGCATCTGAGCTGCAGTTTGAGTGTGCATGGATTGAAATCATTATTACATGTGCAGGTGTCAGCCATGATGTCTTGCCAAGGCATTCTTGGGAAAGATGCCAAGGATATTCCTCTAGGTAAAGTGAGCCAAGGTTTTATGTGACAGAGAAGCCTGGTTTTGTTTCAGCAGAAACTGTGTGGGGACACATAAAATGTGCAGCATATTACTATTCCAATAATTCACCAGAAAGAGAGAGAAAGAGGAAAAACATGGACTTCAGTGCTATATTCAGCTTACCTTTTCATTCCATGCCCACAATCCAATCCCAAGAAATGTTATGCCAAGGAACTAAAGGGGGGGAAAAAAATATATTAGAGCAGGAACTATAAATTTATGGATTCATTACTTTATTAAAACGCATATTAACCCCTCCTCTCTGTTGGATAATCAATTCTATCAGGATTGGAGGGGCTTACCGAGAGATTTAAAATATATACTTAGTTGTCTATTTTATAATTCAACCATTGTAACTGGAAGAATTTAAAACTTGCACAGATCATTCCGGGATGTTCCACCCAGAAATAGTAGGTGTAATAAATGTCATTTTCTCAGCATAAAGCAAGTAAGGTTCTTTTTGAATTTGTCAGACTCAAAGCAAACTCCACAGTCAAGCAACACATTATTTTCCTGTTGCATTACCACCACCTGCACAACGCAACTGTCCTTGCAGCTCTACCCCAATGAGAGAAAGTGACTAAAAGAAAGTCCTAAATACACATGCACTATCAGTTTTAGCAATGTTGTCCATGATTCTGGGAAAAAGAAATAAAAATAATACTGGTCTAAAAGAGTACGAATTTTTAAAACCCCTGAAGCCAACATTTTATAACCTTTCTGATACTGAATGTTTCTGTATTTCGTAAAATAAGTTACAGTCCCTTTCCCCAAGGGACTCACAAGCACCAAACTCAAAAGACAGTGTCTTTCCCCCATGATGGAAAAGAGAACAGCACGTATGATTTTAAATTATTCAGTGGAACGGAGAATACAGGGATATAATAGAGTGCATTGTTTCCCTTCAAATACCACAGGGTTTCCATACAAAACCCACGCTAAGGATCAAAGCAACAAGCAGAACGGGCAGAATAGGCTTTCTGTCTCCCAACATCACCACTGCCTATTTGGCATGATACAGTACCAATCATGTAGAATGTTAAAAAACATACAGTAGGTGTCTGAACACATCTAAGTGTCCATCTGTGCAACTTCCATTTCTGGTTTTTAAAACTTAAGGGCTGGCTAAAAAAAGCAGCCACAACACACAAAAAGCCAACAACCACCAAACACCACTATATTCACTCCAGTTTTGCGGCATGTAATGGAACGTTGCTCAAACAAACTCTAGTTTTCTTTATGGTTTGTCCACACTGTAGTGTAGAGATATATTGTGGCATATAGTACGCTTTCTCTTAAGATTTGTGCGAACAGTTCAGCATCCTAATGATTTTTCTTCTGCAAAATGAGGCAAACTTATTTTTCTCTTGAGAAGTGGGAAGAGGCAGGAATATCAACTTCCAAAGCTTTTCAGAAACGATTTTAACAGCTTCAAAGCAAGATTCCGTCTTCCTTATATGCACTTTTTTTTTAAGTGGCAATTTTACCTTTATACTACAAGAATATCTGTAAAGCATAACTGAGTATCAAGTGGAATACGCTCAGTGCAATACACTGAAGTTCCCTAACACTCCTTGCATCTCTGTGACTTTCTCCTCCAAGCGTGCTTTGCCAGCTCACCAAAGGACCATGCATAGCTCACCCAGCGAGCTCGCCCATCTTTATTAACTGGGAATGAAACACTCCTTTTTGACTTGACAGTCATGACTAAAATTTAAACAATACTACAAGCCAGTATTCTTCAAAGGGAACTGTCGCAGGCTTGGCTGTATTTTAATATAAGATACACGGAAATTTTTCCTAGATGGAAAAACAGAACTGCTGGTCAGGAAAGTCTATTATTTCAGGAGCATTAATTGTCTATAAAATACAAGAGATCGATTTGAGAATGTCAGTACAGCCTCCTGTGATACAGCACATGAGCCAATAAAGGTCATCTTACCTGTATGGAGACCGGTATTTTTATATGGTTATAAAGCTTGCCAGAAGATTGTCTGTAATCCTCCTCACTCCAGTGATTATTTGAAACTTGAGATAAAGCTGTGTAAGTTTCTAAATCACTTTCAGACAAACGCAGTTAAATTCTTTTTCACAGTAATGGGCTCCTTTCCTTCTATCTTACACAGCCAAAGGCACCAAGCTTCAAGGAACAGGAGTGAGGGAAAAAAAGCCATGTTATTATAAAAATCTGTAAGCTGCATTTGGAAGTAGCAAATTGTTATTCGTAGAGAGATGCAAAACATTACATTTTGCAAATAGCTTAATAGGGGTTTGAACAGAATAAGTATGGAAAACTATAATGAAAGAATTTGATCACTGCATAAGAATGTAACTTAACAGCCATACACATCAGCTGCAAGTCTGGCTCACCTCCACTAGCTTTATCAAATTTAATCCAGTCAAGTCTCCTGATTCTTCACCAGAAGTTGAGACTTGAGGGTAAGACTACCTCACAGGTTGCAAAAGATGACTATACAGGTCTCAAGCCAGGCCGAGCTCATCTCAGTTCACAAATTGGGTAATAAGACTGTACTATACTAAGCAGAAGCACCTAAAACACTGAGATTATCAAGGTCCTGGCAAGCCTGTCAAGAAAAACCAGGAAATTGAGCACTCGGAGTTTTCAAGAGGGTCAAAGACCTACATGCACAGAATCACAGAATGGTAGGGGTTGGAAGGGACCTCTGTGGGTCATCTAGTCCAACCCTCACGCCCAAGCAGGGTCACCTACAGCAGGCTGCACAGGACCTTGTCCAGGCGGGTCTTGAATATCTCCAGAGAAGGAGACTCCACAACCTCCCTGGGCAGCCTGTTCCAGTGCTCCGTCACCCTCAGAGGGAAGAACTTCTTCCTCATGTTCAGATGGAACTTCCTCTGCTTCAGTTTGTGCCCATTGCCCCTTGTCCTGTCACTGGACACCACTGAAAAGAGCTTGGCCTGTCCTCCTGACACCCACCCTTCAGATATTTACAAGCATTTATTAGGTCCCCTCGCAGCCTTCTCTTCTTCAGGCTGAACAAGCCCAGCTCCCTCAGCCTCTCCTTGCAGGAAAGATGCTCCAATCCCCTCACCATCCTCATAGCCCTCTGCTGGACTCTCTCCAGTAGCTCCTCATCTTTCCTGAAGTGGGGAGTTCATAACTGGACACAGTACTCCAGATGGGGCCTCACCAGGGCAGTGTAGAGGGGAAGGAGAACCTCCCTCGACCTGCTGGCCACACTCCTCCTAATGCATCCCAGAATGCCATTGGGCTTCTTGGCAGCCAGGGCACACTGCTGGCTCATGGTCAACCTGTCGTCCACCAGGACACCCAGGTCCCTCTCCACAGAGCTGCTCTCCAGCAGGTCCGCCCCAAGCATGGGGTTGTTCCTCCCCAGGTGCAGGACCCTGCACTTGCCCTTGTTGAACCTTATCAGGTTCCTCTCTGCCCAACTTTCCAGCCTGTCCAGGTCATGCTGAATGGCAGCACAGCCTTCTGGTGTATCTACCACTCCTCCCAGTTTGGTGTCATCAGCAAACTTGCTGAGGGTACATTCTAACTCTTCATCCAGTTCGTTCATGAAGAAGTTAAACAAGACTGGGCCCAGTACTGACCCCTGAGGGACACCACTAGTTACCGGCCTCCAACTAGACTCAGCGCCGCTGATGACAACCCTCTGAGTTCCGCCATTCAGCCAGTTCCGAATCCACCTCACCGACCACTCATCCAGCCCACACTACCTGAGCTTCCCTAGGAGGATGTTATGGGAGACCGTGTTGAAAAACTGCTGCTCAGTCCTCTCCATACCCCCCAAAACAGAAATCTGTGTCCGGTTGCCTTTTGAGCAGCTGATGAAACAGGAACAATGGACAAGATCCATTAAGAGAAAAAGGTTCACGATGGAATCACAAACTCTCTATCACAGGATGCTGTGGAAATCAAAAGCTTAATGGCATTCAGAAAAAAAGATTAGATAAATTCATGGAGGATACATAGCTATCAAAATGATTTTGATACTGGCTCAGGAAGTTTTTACACTGTTGCTCATTGTGAGATCATAATAGGGAAAAGATCACCATATGCATGCTTTGCTGCTTAAATGCTTCCTTGCTTGGAAAAGCTCTGCTTTCATTACTTGAGACAAAATATCGAGCTAGGCAGACCACTGACCTAATGCCCTACAACCCTGTCCTAGAAAGGCGCACACTTGCACAAACACAGCCTGCTATGGGGATGAAGCGTACAGGAATGCTCTCAGTAATCCCCACTATCAGAAGACAGATGTTCATGAGGAGACTTACACCTCTCCCAGGATTAATTTTGGATTCTCTTAACAATTCTGAAATAAACTCCTTCATAGCCTAAAAAAGTTGAAAGTGTTCAGCAAAAATCTCTCTATTTTTGCTGTTAGAACCAGAAGTAACACAGGACACATATCCTGCTTATCTTGCAGCCCTTCTGCAGATATGCCCAAGACAGTTTTGTTCTGCTTGCTTGTAACCAGAAAGCAAATCTCTTCACATCTGAAACACATGGGGAGAGGGTGAGATGGCATACCCATCACCTCAGTTAAGTCTGGAACATTTCATTTACATTCATTAAATTATTACAATGAGTAATAAAAAGGTGGAAGTTTGCCTCATTATCTACAAAACACTCTACAGAGAAAAACAGTCTTAATCCTCCACAGACATCTAATAAGACCATTTAGCCTGACTATAAATGATCACTGGATCTGGGGCAGAGCTTGTAAAATCTTGATACTTTTCTGTTTTAAACAATAATTTGCAGGAGAATAGTAAAACATTCTTCTGGAGTATTACAGCCTTACAAAAAAAACCACCTTGCATACTAGTACTTTCTCAGCCATAGGTTTTCTATTCACGAACAGACATGTTCAAATTTCTCTCTATAATGATTATACGTATTTAAGAGTAGAATGCGTAGCACTACTTGTACTGTTGCCCTACTTGTAAAGTTCACAGGCAGTTTTCAGAAATGGATTGATCAAGAAGTGTTTCAAGCTGCACATATCTTATTCCCAGTCTCGTCTGCATGGAGGAAAACAATTCTTCGTTGCTAGGGATATGGCACCATACAGCTGGGGTAAATACTCATGCAAATACTAGAAAACGTGTGAGAGAGGAGCTTAATTTTAGAGTGATCAGACACTACTTCACATAACAAATTTTTCATCTCAGCTGACGTTCTTCAGTAACTGGGCACCAGTTTTCAACCAAAAGTACGACAGCCACAGGCCAAGCAGTAAAAGGTTGGTTAATGTGTCACGTGCATAAATCAGTGTATGTCCATGTGTGGATACATGCAACACTTGTGTAAGAAGCAACTATAGCGCAGCCGCCTAATTTCAACTCCACCCCAACGATAGAAATGCACTAGCAAAAGCACATCAAAATTGTCAGAGTTCAGAGCCAGAGCTTCCTCGCAAGACTTTTTTTTTTCTTCTTCTTTTTTTCCTGAGCCCTGTATTTAGGCAGTGTGAAAACCTCCCACCTGCCCTTGCTTTGAGCTGCCACAAGAACTCTGCACACAGCGTTAGCAAGATGACTATCAGGATTCCTATGGGCACTTTGGTGTTTCTTCTGTGGCAATATACTGCAGGTTATTCACAGGACAAGATTTCCTTCTGTGTGATTCAAGCCAGCACAGCACGGGAAAGCAAGGTACAGTCTTCCACTGACAAGCACAGCAGCGATCCGGACAAGATGAAGTGTACCATTCCACATCCAGAAATACAATCAGGGAAACACAGGACTTCTCAGCTTTGTACATATAAAAAGCAGCACTAACAAGTTCCTAACTGACTCTAAAACCTCAGACAAGCAATTTTTCCCTAAGCACTTCCTCTGCAGCACTCTGTGCTCAGATGCACTCAGAGGTATTTCAAAAGTCATCATACTCACTGCTTTGTTAAAGTATTTTATGCCAAAGTCTTTTTTTCTTTTTACGCCATGGCAAAAAGGAGCTTAATGCCTGTGCCAGAGCACGAAGGATTTTGTTGCAGGTTTTGTTGCTTGTTTGTTTTTAAGTAGCCCCGACAGAGAAAGGGCACCAAAACAGAAATTAAAATGAAGTTTCACAGAGTTTTCTTCTTCCCTTCATGCCACTAATGCATACTCTGCTTTAAAATGTCAGTTAGCATTCTTTCAAACAAAACAAACAGGACATCCTCTCAACTCTCCAGCTTTTGCCTGGACCAGTATCACAGGAAAGGAAGGTACCAGAAGTCTGCTCTGTTCCTTCTCTCATTCAACCCAGTTCCAATAACTTTCCTTTCCCAGCATGAACTGTTACGGCATTTCATTTTCATGTGACTAAACATACGCAGTGACCACGGGAAAGGCAAACTGCTCAAAGCATACATACACATTTACATATTTATGCTAATAATTACAAAGAATGCATTCTCCTAAAGCCCATTTATTGTTTGCCTTGAGACATTACCAGCAGGAAAACTCCACGTACTACAGTCAGCAAATGAAGACGCTGCATAGGTGACAATTACCATTTTGGTTCACAGCGACATTCAGATATAGACTGAATATAGACTAAAAGACGTCAAATCTACTTCCATTTTATGTGCAGCTTTTTAAAAACATTAAACTAAATTTCACAGATAGCTGTCTCAGTAATACCTTTTCCCTTCCGATACAAAATGCACACACGGAAGAAAAAAAGACCCCAGCTTCCACACATTTCACTCAGCTGAATCAAAGACACAACCGATTTTATAGAATCACCCAACGTAGAAAAATAGACCTGAGAATACAATAAGAAAACCTGTCTTGCTCTATCTTGCAGGACACTTAGCATGATGCTTTCTAATGAAAAATTAAGCACATATAACCTCAATTTTCAAAGCAAGATACATTAACAGCCATAGTACCTTACATTTTCACCAGTATGGGGTTTTCCATTTTGCCTGACAAGTAAGCAAGACATATACACTCCTTCCCCCCCAAAATGCACAGTCAATTGCCATTATTTTCTTCTTGCTTTCTCCAGTTCTTTAATTGCAAAAGCAAGACATCTGCTTTCTGTTACTGTTGCTCTATGTATTTATTTTATTGCTTTCTGGTGGTGCAATTGTAAGCACTGCCAATCAGCTTTGAGCAAGAGTCTCTAAAGACTGAAGTCCCACTCCTCTGGTCCACAGAAATTGATATACTGGAAAACAGAAAAAGGAGGATAAATTAGACCCTATTTCCCCTGCTCCAACTTTTGAACAACTCCCCTCAAGCCTAGATAAAATAAATTTAACTCTTTCCAAGTTCACAGTGAAACTCTCCAAACTCAGGTCTTGCTGTCTAAACAAAACACTTCATTTTGAGCAGTTTTTTTTAAAGCATGCAAAACTTATACATAGCAGTCACTCAAATTCTTCAATAAAAACTTTGAGTTTAAAGTTTTTGTTTCTATGAGAACTAGTTAACTTCCTAAAACCAGTACCTTTTTCCCCATATAAAAATCAAAGACCTCTAAGGTAAATAGCACACCACCTAGAACATTTACAAAGCCTACAGAGTTGAAGTAACAAGACATCTCCATTCACTGTCACTTTGGCACATGCATCTTGCGCAGATCCTATCCCTTCTCTTCTACTCTTCTTTACGCTCTCTGTTGGTCTTTGTTTCATTGTCCTCTTTCTCTGCTCTCCCTGAGCCCAAAAGACTGAAAAAGACGACCAAGAAATTGTGCTGCACACACCTCTCCTTGGGCCTCTTCCCTGCCTTCACTTCTGAACTCCTTGACGTGCTCTGTGTCCCTCTAGTTTTCCTATCCAGCCTTGTTCTCTTCAGCAATACCATTCCATCTCTGGCTCAGTCCTCTCCACTGCAGCTTCTCTGCCTGAAGTCAGTTTCTTTTTTTAAAACCATCCAAAAAATATGTAAGTGGTGCTGTAGCAGTGTATGAAAACAGTATGGTCTTAAAACACAACCACAAGCAGCAGAAAAAGTACAAAATGAAAATGAGAACTGAAAAAAACCGAAACCTGAATTCCACATCCTGCATCAGTACGCTAATCATCTCTCTTAGCCAGCTTGACAACGCAAAGACAAAGTCTTCTCATTCTGGCCTGCAAGTAAGAAAAAGTATGAAGGCAAAGACAGCATGTTGTGCTTCAAGCTGGGGTGAAGCAAAGTGTCTGGAAAAAGTATTGCAAATGGGTCATTTTCCAGGTCTGTCTTGCTGCCCAGGGCTAGCAGCTTCCTATCCCAGAAGACAGGAAGACCTCACCCAGCGCTCCTCCCTCCTGCCACTGCAGTGATCTCATTCATCCCAAACCACCCTACCTGAGCTTCAGGTGCAGCCCCACCAAGACTTTTTATTCTTTTTCTGAAGCTACTGATTCCATTAAAAGCAGAAGTTTAAAAAAACCTCAAAACCAAAAAAACACACAGACAGAAACAACCCACGAAACAGAGCATACATGAAATTCATCATGAAACCGATACACAAATGCTCACTTATTTCAGCTACAAGCAGTGAAGTTGTAACTTCTAATTCAGGCATTTGATACAGCAAACAAAGGATCTGAGCTAGTCTTTTTCCTTAGTAACAAGCGAGCAATTACATTGCCTACACAATTGATTTGAGTAGCTGAGAGCATGAAGAGTGCAGAGCCAGGAAACACAAACAGGTAGGCTTGTCAACACAGCATGATACTCTGAAGGCTCAGCATTTCCTCTGCAGAAAGTCGCAGCTCCTAGCTCTGCTTGTAGCCTACAGAGACAGAGTCCCAGAATCTTCTATACCAGCTACACAAGCAGCCACATCCCGGGCTGTTTCAATGGACTCTACTCAGAGAACCTTTCTCGTTGCTTCACAGAGAAACGAACACATGTGGAGGATGAGGGAGGCATGAAAAGACTGAACCAGTTTGGACAGAGAGGCACACTAAGCGAACATCACCAATTTTATACACAAATTTGGTCCAAACAGTTTAATCTGGCTCTCCTACTTTAAGGAAGAAAAAAAAAAAACACACAAAAAAACCCACCCAAAAACAGAAGCACAGAAAAGAGTGAACACAAATTGTGACACACTCCCAATCTGCTGCAAGTGTACACAGAACTTTCACCAGCAAATTCTACAATAGCTTTATCCCCTCTTACCTTCGCCAAATCCTCATTCCTGGTTCTCTCTTCGGGTTCCCCCACAGTAAGATGTCCAAACCCATTTACAAAGAAACTGGTACCATACATATGAACGAATTCTAGCTTGAAAAGGTAGGAAGTGATTCACTGCAGTTTAACAACATGCCAGAAGCAGAGCCCAGGTATCCAAAATCCTAACCCTAATATAAGGTGATTGTATAGCCTATCACACCTCTCCCCAGATCAAATCCGACTTAGAACTATGAACTCTGTAATGGCAAATACACATATATACGGCGTATGTTAATGCATGAAATAAATCATCTTCTAATAGTCACTGCACCTAGTATTGGAGGAATGGAGGGAAGAAGGGGACACAAGAGGGGCTGTGGTAGGTTTAGTAAGAGTTATTTAACAGCCTAGTAACTCCTCACTTCAAAGATGCAGCCGAGAGTGTACAGAGATCAGCACTACTTTG
>NW_027449065.1:0-30798 GCF_030867145.1 Opisthocomus hoazin
ACAACTTCTCGTTGCTGCATAGTGCTGGGATTGGCTTTCTTCTTACAAGTGGCTGATGACTCCAGTCTGTCCTCCTGCAACAATGGTTCCAGACTTCAGTTACATTCAGATAATACCTCTATCCTGTCCCTCACCCTACTTTAAACGCTAGGCATAAAGTTCTTCACAGCAGTGTTAGCAGGCGTTGTCCTGAAAAATGAAGGTCCATGAATTCTGACAATGACCCAGGCCAAATGGTTTGCCTCAGGAATCCTGCAGCAGAGTGGATGAGACTTTGTTTTGAAGTTTGAATACATGACAGTAATTAGGCCTGCTGACAGGATGTTGCTTAGAACTCTTTCCCTCCAAAATATTTCAAAATTTTTTCAAGGCTATGCCTGCGAACCTTAAATGCTGCAGCATGTCAGCCTGTTTATAAACCTCGCCAGGCTGTTTTCAACAGCTCATTCAACTGTGCTGTCCAGAAAAAGTGATGCACAGTTGTAAGAGGTCTCAGCTATTTGGCATGTTTTATCAAAAAGAACCATCAAGCTGAGCTTTAGTACCTAGCCAGTGTGGTTTATTTTGCAATGAATGGATCATTAAAGAAAAGGAGATCCCAGGAGCAATCATTTATATTTCTGATTCTGCCATCACCTCTCTCTACAAGCACAGTGTTCAGCTACTTTCTGCCAATTTCCACATGTAAAAAAGTGTGTAACAGCATGTACCAGAATAGTACCGAAAAATAAGAGCCTGGTGCAGCTCCTGGTGAATTTAACAGCTGTGTCTCTGTTCATTTTCACTAGGTAGAGCCAAATTTAAAGACCTTGAACCTGACTGTGAATCATGCTGTGGCATCATAACTACAGTGTCTGTTCAACCAGAAAGTGGCTTATTATCCTTCCTGTGTGTGGGACCCCATGGGACTGCAAAATAGACTGCTATAATGTTTTTACATGATCTCCTCCTGTAGATACAGAGATAAATATCACACAAAGAAGAGAGGATAATGAGTGAGACACAGAAATCTCTGTGTTTGGTGGTCTACAGAAATCATATCTGAGGCCATGCATAGTTCTAAAGAAACCTAAGGATACATTCCCGAGCATCTCAGAGTCAAAGAGAGCAGATGGAAACTGCCACCATCACCTTTAGAGTTGCCACGCACAATTCAGATCCTAAAAAAAAACCATTCTCAGTATTTCATGTGGTTTTGTTAAGAAGAAATTATTTCTTAGTAGAAATTCACAGTTAGTAGCACTTGTACTATGTAAGGCCAAGAGTAAAGTAATTCCTACATTTAGTAGAAGATCCCCCTGCTTTAAAAATCAGTAAAAGAAGGTAATGCTATTTAATAGAGGCTGTAACTTGTAAATGAAGGCATACAGTAGTCTACAAATTGAAAATATCTGGAAAGAGATCATATATTTAAAAGAAATTCAACAGCCTTCCTTTATAGCAGCAGCCTAACAGTATTTGATATCAATGGAAAAAGCCCTGGAATCCTATTATTAGGGCCCAGTCTTCTTTTTTTTTTTTCCTCTTACTGGCCAGTGGGTTGGCATAGCCACCTTCAAGAGCTCTGATAGTACTTACATTGTGAGCGTCCCTTCCCCATTTCACTGCATGATGATCCTCAGCCAGGTTGTCAAACACAATTATTTCTCTGGGTAACAATGTGAAAGGCAGCTGCAGAGAACATGGAGGTCAGGCAAAGCAGGCCACGGATGCAACAGCACCTGCCTTTTGCACGCAAAGACAGAGCAAATTACAACATTTGTCGCCAAGGGACTGAGCAGCAGTACCATGTGTGATAGCCTCACAAGCACCATTTTCATCATGTGCATGGGTATATCTTTTCAACTCTAGAGCAGGGAACAGATGTTTCATCAAAAGACACATTTTAAATAAAGATAATTATGCAGTAAGAAGCTTAATTACATAGGATTATTCAGGTCCACTTAATTGCTTGACAGTCTGAGAGCCTCCCACGTATTTGTGACAGAAGCACCCTTCTCTTACTGGGTTACCAAACTCTGTTATGGTTTCAGCACAAATGTAGTTGTTTAGTAATTCAAGTCATATAAATTTCTGATTTTCATCTACAAGGAGGAAATGTAAGCAGTCTTATCAAGCAATAAAATATTATTTTGTTCCTATAAGAATTGTATTTTCTCCTATAAAATATTCATAACCTGAACTACAAAAATAAAAGTAAAACTGCATGCTATTATCACAGTATTTTCATAGAACATTTATTGCACTTAAAAATGATTTAAAGAATAGAATTTCCTCTGGTTCAGGTGCCCACAGATGCTTACACATCTGCAGTTTTCAGAAGTTTGTTATGACCTTTTCATACGAACAGATAAAAAAGTCCTTTCACCTTTTCCCAATGGGACACTCTCTTTCCCCAAAAGCAAAAATTTTAATGCTCTGAAAATGTATATTGACTCTAAGAAAATAGATTGTTTTCTTTGTCTTTGCTTAAACAACATAGTATGCGCTATGTGGCTATGGTGCAGCTATTCTGAGAGACTGCATTACCACGGCAGTTACTGCACTGATCATACTAACACATTTCACCAAAATATAGTGGATTTCTGTGAACTTCTGCTGGCAGGCTTTCAGTGTGACTCTGTCGGGTACTGGGAGCTTACCAGCTGCAGAGACTGGATTCAGCACCACTCCAAAATACAGTATTATGAAAGCCGTTCTGCCATGTGAGTGATGCTGAAGGGGGAACCCCTGCCATTTACAGGGGCCTGTCACGCAGCTGAGAGGTTTCAAGAACACCCAGCATCCATCCAGTTGGTTTTCACTGTATGCAGGTTCCAGGAAATAGTTCAAAGGATTTTATGTAGAGAGCATTGCAATTAAGTTACATCCCTCTCTCCGGCCCTATGGGCATTAGTTTCCCATGCTCAACACATTTCTTGATCATGTACTGTAGGCACTAGCAAAGCCAAGCACAGAGTTTATATTTAAGGGATGTAAGCATGACATTGAAAGCCTAAGCACTAAAACGACCTCCTACTTTTCACCAAAGAGAGCACTATAATATTTGCATGTCAAGTTATTGCAGACTTTTCTTACATACACAAACTAGGAATGGTTTCACTGCGCATTACTGAAAAAAAAAACCTGCAGAAGAATTAAGTTTATAAGGAGTTAAAGTTTGTCGTTTAGAAAAAAAATCCTTAGTTCAGTCTAAGCCACTAAATGTAACTTAAAGCTCGGGAAAGACAATTACTCTATAATGGCTCCATTCACATTCACAAAGATGGGGTCATTTTAAACTGCTGCTATGTTTTGGAAGGCTGCCCAGAAAACTTTGGTGTGAAAAATCTGCTGAATGCCTTTGTGCTACATTAGCTAACAGTATTTAAGGTCAATAATGCAGGTGCGGGCCCTCTCCCATTGAAGTTGCGTTGTAAAAACTAACAAAACCCTTGCAGACTTCTCCCTAAAACTGTTCAAAAGTGGTTTTTTGTCATACCTCTAAAGAAAAGAAACAATGAGGGGAGAAAGGGAAAAGGATGGCGTTTTGCTGTTATCAAAAAAGAATACGAGATAGGTGCTAATAAATAATAAACGAAGAATACAGCTTTTGCTTTATTTTCAGTGCAGCGATTTAATGTTTATAAACATGTACCAGCACTAAGTGCAACTTTCCAAGCAAATCATAGGGACTTACGCTACTTTCCATACTAATGGTGTCAGGGTGCACTGAATGCTTCCCCCCTGCTGCTAGAGACTGACATTAGAGGCTTTCGGTGAAGCGTATACCCAGGTTCCTAGCTTTGCAGCAGTTATCATATGCTAGGGTGACACTATGACTGATCACACTCAGGCACTGCTTCTGTCTCTGTAAATGGGCTTTCAGTTATAATGGAAATGTTTAGTTCAAAGCAGCATATACATTACACATGTTATTAATGGCTGAAACAGATGCTTCCATCTAGTGAAAGGGTTTGGTTTTATATAAAGCAAATCCTCCTGTAAATCTGGATCTTTTATTCGGTTGCATATCAATTTGAAGGATAATAATATGAAAAGCCCTTTCTACTTTGCCTTATATTAAGAAGCATTTAAAATTTTAATTTTTTTTTCATATAAACAAATTTATATACATCTACACACATTTTATCACCCATTTTATATGGCTCTATTTGTTTATGTTGTAAATTGCACAGTTTCTTAATCACTGCTAAGCATAAAATACCCTATCAGTAAATTATTCTTACAATAAAATACATGATGTGGTCTACAAATGATGGTTATTAATTTCGGGACAGAAGTGTTGCATTTATATTGTGGTTTATGTTCAGTTAACACATGGCACCATTAATGCAAAGTGTCAGCATAGAATTGAACCAGAGACTAAATAAAACTGAAGTACTCTAAAAAGGAATTATTGCCTGTGCTAGAGTAAAAGCCAATTTATTTGGGAGTTTGCTTATACAGTACCACCTGAGATATTCATGAGCAATTCCAAGAGCATATATCATGTTTCCAGAAGCAAATTATCCGATTGCTTTACCTTTTTATGTGCTTTTTGTGGAAAGAACTCTGTCTGTATGCACATGATAGATCAACGATTCCAAAGCTGGAGCAGCTGCAGTTCATGAAAACCAGATTATTAGCAAGGGGAAGACATCTTTAAAAATGTCACCCATTTGTTTTGTTAATTATAAACAAGCCTGTTTTCTAAGGCACAGGCAGCTCCTGAGAGAAAAGGATGGCCATGGTGAAAACAGTGACTATGATCTTTTAGATGCAAAACATTACAATGGTTTTAATTGTCAGATAGAATTTTGCTAGATGTGCAAATCTCTGTAAGTGACTAAACGGAGTAGATGACAACAGTTCAAAATTAAAATGCTGAATTAGCATTTTTTGAAAACAGCAAGACCTTGTAGGACAAAATTGCTATATGTTTCAAATTTGAATGCTGTAGGGGTTAAAACTATCCCTGACTGCAATCCGAGTGGACTAGATTTATGTTCTTTGAACACATGGTGTGTGTCACTTCTGATTTCCGCTCTCTCAATGTGTATGGATTGCAATGCTTCTTTGCCCTTGAATAAACATCTGAATGTAAAATATTTGCATTGGAAAGTAGGTTAGCATCATTAAACAGATTCTGGATTGCAGCATTACTGAAATCTATTTAGTATCAGGAGAAAACATTTTGAATTAAACGTCCCCATTTTTGTAAGACATGGAGCTGTACAAGTTTAAGAATTACCCCATAGAGGTTTCTTGGCAAATCTCCCAATATCTTTGTGAGCCACTAATTTTCATCATGTGGATTTTACATTAAAACTTGTGTATTTGTAGTGGAAACTAAGAGTTCAGCTGGCATAAAATCACTCTGTAAGACTGGCACCACACTCCTGAATAAACTGTGTAAAGTCCCTCTGAGATTTACATTTCATTCATTTGTAATACATCTGCTTAATCATATTGCCCCAAAGCACCCGAGCTCCCCCTCATCACAGGGGAGCTCTGGAGGAAAACATCACTATAAGGCTTCCTTTGTGTCATTTCTTCAATTTTTCCCCATGCCAGCAGTGAGCTGAGAGGCAGGATTTTCTCCCTCACAAAATAGATTTCAGGACACAGCTCTTTAGCTGGAGGGCTAGCTGTGTAGATGTCACAAGCTAGGCGCTACTGCTGATGCATCTCTTGTTAATTTCTGTCAGCTGGACTCTGCCACACACTTTCCATTTGGGAACCTCTGTATTAAGAAAGGAGGGATAGAAATGGAGAAGAACCTGCTTCCCCCAGAAACCCGTGAAACCTCCACCAACACAGTAGTATAGACTCCTAGCATGGGCTAGTCTGAGTTGTAAAATACTCTTATTTTTTATAAGGCAAGTAATTTAGACATATCTGCAAACAAAAAAAAGGAGGTACAAGGGAAACTGCCATCAACTTACTCATCCAGACCTGAGGAGTGGACTTGTGGATAGCACCTACTGCAGTGAATCTTTAGGTCTTGACTGGGGTCTGCAACTGATACTGCAGTTCAAATAATAATTATATGTGCATAGTAATATAAGGAGATAAAATCTTACTGGAAACTTCAAGTAATAATGATCTATACATAAAGTATTCTGGTATTATTTCGGGATGAGAACAGTACCATTTAGACCTTCCATTTCTATATGGAGACAGTTTTCCTTCCTTTGACTCCAAGTCTTCACTGACTGACAGGAACTTTTGCCAAATATTCTTGATTTTGTCATGCTTAATTTGCTTTCACACAGGCCTTTTCTGAGGTCATTTTCACGCTTAAAGCATTTGTGTATTATGACTATAGCTTAGAAGTAAGTCACTGGTGTAAAACTGATATGTAAAACTAATGAGAGAAACTGCCTTGAAATGAGTTAAACATTCGTTTACGGGGCAAAGATATTTTCTAAGATTAAAATTAACTACTTCATAGAAAAATAATGATATTTAGTGACCATATACTGCATATTTTATTGCTAATTTGCTGAATGATATATGTTCATATGCTTGGAGTATAAAAGCTAAAGTGATGTGCGTCGATTTCAGGCAATTTTGCTGTTGTTTAGAACTAGTCCTGAATTAGGATTTATTCTCCGTTTTCTTCTACTTGATAATATAGCTCGAAGAAAACAGCGCATCTAGTGGCTTAACACTTGCCCTGAAGGACTTCAAGTGCTAGATGATAAAACTTACTTTGACAAAAAATTGACCAGACAAGACAAGGAAGGATGAAGTATGAATATAAGAGTAAGGGAAGATGGCTGTCAAAGAGAGAGAAAGAAGAGTCCTTGTTTATTTATTCCATATAAAGACCAACTTTTTTCTTTATTTTTTCTTTTCTAGATAGCTTCATCCTATGAAGAATGCTAAGGTGCTAAGAATACAGTCATCCCTGGCAGCCAGGAGGCAAAAACCAAACCCAACGAAATAAATAATTTGCTTTTAGATAGTCCTCAAGGACTAGGCTGGAAAATAATCTTGTCTTCCAGAGACTGCTAACAGCTACCTGAGGGTGTTAAGATTGAAAAATATGACTTCACATTTAGCACTTGAATATCGTATTCTTACGTATTCAGGAATAGCTCAAAAATTGCTCAGCTGACACTAAAAACAAAGCTAAACAAAACACCTCAGACCTGCATTTGATGCAGTGTGATTTAAGGAGAAGTGGCTTTATTTGGTTACTGTTGCCTCTTAAATGCAATGCATAGCCTCATTTTTTAAGCTTTTCTCCCTTCCACATAACCTCAGAGGCCTCACTCCCAAGATGGTTGCTATCTTTTTCCCCTTAGATAATACATGAATATAGACAGTAGCCTTTCAGTGTCCCAGATTCAACACAATCTCATCCTTATATGTCAGGAAAAGTTGCTTTCCTTCAGATGTGTTTTTAGTTACAAATGCCTTGCACATTTCAATGGCTTTCTCATGCTGAGCACTTCATCCAGGGTTGGATCTGATCCAGCTCTCACCATAGGCAGTGGCAAGAGTCTTACTGGCTTCAGCAGGGGCTAAATGAAACTCTGGGGGTTTAATCCTCATTTCTGTTTCTTCAGTCCTAAGTACAGCACTTAAACAGATGCTTAAATTAAAGTATATGAGTAGTTCTATTAAAATCAATGGGCCACTCACATGTTTATAATTAAGCACATGCAAAAGTGCTTTTCTGGCTTGGGAACAAGTACACATATATGTGTATGCGTATACATATATTGAGAGCTACACAGCTTATGAAAGAATAGGGGTTATCATCTTAAGCGTTAGAATCCTAGAACTGTAGAATATCTCAAGTTGGAAGTGACCCATAAGGTCATTGAGTCTCACTCCCTGCTCCTTGCAGGACTACCTAAAACTAAACCATATGACTAAGAACATCGTTCAGATAGTCCTTGAACCCTGACAGGCTTGGTGCTGTGACCCCTTTCCTGGGGAGCCTGTTCCAGTGACCAATCACCTTCTCAGTGAAGAACCTTTTCCTAATGTGCAGCCAGAACTTCCCCTGATACAGCTTCATTCCATTTCTCTGTGTCCTGTCGCTGGTCACTAGAGAGAAGAGATCAGCATCTCCCACTCCGCTACTCCCCTTAAGAAAGATGTAGACTGCGATGAAGGCACCCCTCAGCCTTCTGTTCTCTGAGCTGAACAAACCAGGTGATCTCAGCTCATGTTTCTAAGTCATGCCCTCGAGACCTTTCACCATCTGGGTCATCCTCCTCTGGACACACTCTATTCGTTTAATGTTCTTCTTGTATTGAGGTGCACCAAACTGCACACAGTGATGGAGGTGAGGCCGCACCAGTGCAGTGTAGAGTGGGACGATCACCTCCCTCGGCTACCTAGCTATGCTGTACTTGATGCACCCCAGGACATGTCTGGCCCTTTTGGCTGCCAGGGCATACTGTTGACTCATGTTCAGCTTGCCACCAGCCCGAAGCCCCAGATCTCTTTCTGCAGGGCTGCTCTCCAGAGACTGTCTGCTTTATGTATTTTTCAGAAGTCAGAGAACTGAAGAAACCAATCTTTTTTGACAATGTGTGCATTTTATCTGACTGCATCATTGTTCGCGAATATGTGAGCTTTAAAATATAGCCCTTTATCTTACTCCAATTTGTTGTGGCACAGGTCCAATTTTTATATTTGCCCTACATATAAGGATGAGATGAATCGTCTGGACAAAATATTTTAGATCAATGGATTATTTAGACACTGTTCACTTCACTTGCTCTTCATTGTGGTCCATGATTAGTTACCTGAGTGTTTAAGTACTGTTTCTGTATTCTGAATGGATGCCTGAAACTTCTGAGAACAGGAAAAGAATGAGTCAGAAACAGTAATTAACACACAGCCAAAGTGAATGCACTTGTTAACACATGAATGATTTGGTATTAATATGAAAACAGATGTTAATAAGAAAAAATCTCTTGGTAATTAGTGCAATTAAAAAAATGCTTGTGTAAAATCCTTAAAACAGTATTTTTGCCATATTCAGCCCACTCTAGTTAGTAATGTATATCCATTATGAAATTATTGTAAAATAGTAGAAGCACCAAACTAACAAAATGAGAAAACTCTAATTCTTCCAGTGACACAGGTTATTGAGCATTATACGGTGTAGGTATAAAACGGAAGAAAAAGCATGGGTGCTTAAGCTGTAGTTAGGATTATTGACAGAGGATTTCACTGAACACTTTCAAAAGATACTGTTATAGTTACAATTATAGAAGTCATTAAGTAAATAGTAATTATAATGAGAATATCCCAGACAATATACTGCTCTCAGTCTCATACCCAGGTGACTAGGCACAGGAAAACAAAAAAAGCTCTAACAGTAATAGCAATTAACTGCCCTTAAAACTGAAATGTTAAATGATTTTGAATAAGGCCTGGGACAAGGAGGGTAGCTATACGCAGCAGCAGGGGTGCAGCTGGCATGTGAGCGTGAAGGTACTTCATGATCTTTGTTTGGATAATTGCAGGAAAAGAAGGAGCCCAAGGCGGGGAAATAAGCCCTTCAGGTGGAAAAGAATGGCATAGGACAAAAAAAACCCTGAGATGACAGAGCTGTGACTGAAAGGACATGGATCTGGACTGAGTTTTCCCTGGAAGTGTGTTGCAGACCCTCATCTGCAGGGGTTCAATGGCACTTCACCTGTTCCTGGTGAGAACAGCCCACCCTGTGCTGTGGGTTTGGAGAGCAAACTTACACTAACCTCTGTGAAGGGTGATCTTTTATGGTCTGGCTTCGGCTCAGAGAGATATCACTGGGACGAGGCTTAGCCTGGCATCTGTTCTCCCTGTACCTCCCTAGGGAGGAGAAGCAAAAGCTTAAACATCAGGCCTTACCACTTCTTTTACCTTCAAGGTCAAATAGATTTCGTTCCCCATCCATGCTCTGAAGTCCTCAGAGTTTCAGAATGACTTTTTATGGTCGAGAGAGCGACAGGTCTGAGGTGTGCTGCCGGAGGTCTGGTGGCGAGGCATCAGCGCACCTGGCAGGGCAGGGCAGCAGTATGGCAGCGGGAGGCAGGCCCACGGCCACTGGTAGCCAGGTGAAGCTGATTCTGGTACCACCATAAGCTCCCCCTTGCCCCCCTAAGTCACAGCCCTCCCGCCAAGGCTCGCCTGTACTTAATGGAGGTCCATAGGCGTGAGGGGAGGAATCATGGGGAGGGAAACCCTCTTAGAAACATGCTGTCAAGGGCACTGATGAAAAGGCGGCTGGGGGCTCTTGGAAGGAGGCCCTCTGTGTTAACCTCCATGTTAAAGGGGTGTCCATTTCAGGGCAGGGACACCCCTGAGGAGACTGCAGCCTGTGAGTGGCCTGTGCTGGAGCAGTAAAAAAAGGAAGGAGGAGCCGCAAGAGACCAGTATGCAAAGAGCTGTGCACAGGAACCATCACGAACTCAATCCCAGCCTGCGGGGCTACCCCTTGCCTGGCTGGAGGAACTGGGATGGGGACATGAGGAGGTGCTTGGTTTAACGCTTTCCCTCCTCTTCCCCCACAGTCCATTTAAGTGTTGCTTTACTTGTTTACATTTTCTTTTTCTCAATGCCCAAATCAGTTATTGGAAATCTGTGATAGTGGGCATTAAACTAAACTAAGTAAAAATTCTTCAAGCTGAACTTATTTTGCCCAGGACAGGAGGGGAAAATAGACAATGACAAAATCTTGAAGTCTGCCCTCTCACTCCCCACCCCACAATACTCGGTGACAGCAGAGAAGTGGGAGCTCAGGCTCTGCAGTGAGGGCTTAGCGCCCATTCAAGAGATTGAAAAGTGGTGTCCTCAACAGCATAAACTGAAGCTCTGATTCCACAAAGATGTTGTAACATCATCTTCTCCTAATAAAAAGGGAGGGGGCTGTAACCAACAATCTGGTCAAGTTTTCCAGCTATGGTTTTTAAATATATGCAAGGCTAGATAGCAACGAATATGCCAACAGAAACATAGCAAGTTTGTATTACATTTACTATTTCCACAAATATGGGTTTACTCCAATACTTCTGTTGCTCTACAATGACAGTTCCCCCATGCTTAGGCGAAAACACATTAGGTCATGGCCCATAACGAAGTACACCTCCTGATTCAACGGGGAGGACTCGGTCCTAATAAGCATGCCAAACAGAAGATATGAAATAAGGGGAGGTTTCTGAGGTGTGCAGCTGAAATTTAAAAGTGAAATAATATTCAGCCCTCCCAATGAAAATCTTCTAGGAGAAATACACTCTCCTTCCTCTGTCAGAATTCTAGGACATAGAGACGCATTACACAGTTATACAGAACCTCAGTGTGATCAAGTATGAGGAAGAAAATAGACGTTTAAGCCATAGACTCGTATAAAATCAATAACGATTTTGCTTCATTCTCAGACTTCCATTAATACATAGATGTATACCTCTCTACAACCTCAAAATGTTGCACAGCTATGTTAATACTAGGTTGTTTTAGGCACACAGAATCTGTATCGTGTAGTCCCCCATCTCATCTGTAATTTTTTTTTTTTTTTAATAGTAGGGTTTGGAAGTGACCTCTGTGGGTCATCTAGTCCAACCCTCCTGCCGAAGCAGGGTCACCTACAGCAAGCTGCACAGGACCTTGTCCAGGTGGGTCTTGAATATCTCCAGAGAAGGAGAGATCTGCTACATATACTGGGCTGTACCAGGCAATTTGTGAAGACTGAGGTATTTGAGAAAGCTTACACAAAACAGAGATGGGAAGACATGAAGCATTTGGTGTCTTAACAGTCACAGAGTTAATCTTTGACTCAACAATAGAACAGAGTGCAGTGGCAACCATGTACTAATTTTTCGTTCACAGTTCTGGAACTGGCACAGTCAGAGAATATCCAGGTTTTGGTTGGTTAAACAATTATGCCAAGAAACACTTGTTCATTGAAAGAAAACTATAGAATCTTGAAGTCTTAGGTCCTATGTGATCGTTTTTGTAAATATTATATTAATAAAGTACAGCATCTAACTGTTTTACATTGAAAGAGGGTGTCATAAAAAACAATGCATTCAATGCAGATTTTTCTTATACTGCCAAAAACAAGAAGCAGCTGCACTGGAAAGTGAGATAAACTACAGTGAAAACAGCTCATGGTAATGGTCAGAACCAGAACCTTGTTGCCTGTCAAATGCGGAGGCACTGATATTAACTCTGATCATAGCTGACAGCAGAATATGAAGTCAGCAATGTCCTGCTGAAGTACTGCCTTTTATTTAAAAGGACATTTGTTTTGTCTAAATGTAGCTTATGCAAATTTAAGAACAGAATCATGCGTTCAGCATATGCAAATGTTCCCTTAGCTGGTGGAAAATTAAATATTTTTGACTAGACATTAGACCAGTTTTAAAAAGTGTAGCATGCTCAGAAGAAGACACCTAAAATATATTGAAAATAAGTGACTGGGGATCAAAAAAACCTGGTTCTTCTCTATCCCAATATTTAGCTTAAAATAGTCTTAAAACCCCCAACTTCTAACATGGGCTGACATCATTTTGAAGCCAGCTTGTCACTATACTAGAGAAACTCTTGGTGCCTTAGCTGATTTACTGTTTTGGCAATTTAGTTGTTTAGAAGGCTTTGTACAGGAATTTTAAGTATTCCACTGAAGTGGACTGTATTTTTAATGAAAGCTTATCCAGCTAAGAGCTTTATAGGAAGCTGTTTTTCTGCTTGAAACCAAAATAAAAAATTATTTTGGAGTCATTAAATTGTACAACAAAAGTTTGCTATTTAATTTTTTTCTGGGAGATAAACTAAAACACATTTTAATACTTCTTGTTTTTTTTCATAATTAATGTTTCCTATGTTTTCAAGGACTATTCTTTTCAGACTTCTAGCAGAGAAAAATAATTTCTTCGACAGAAAAGCTCTCCCACATTTGGCTCATCAACAACTATGGTATTTGAAAGTGTTTTCTACTTTGTGTGTTTGAAAGTGTTTTCAACTTTGTTTTGGAGCTCTGACACATCCTGAAAAGGTTTTGCCACGCGTTATACAGCAGGATTTCAACTACAAGTGCATGGTAAACAATTAAGCTTCATTTACATTTTGCCATTAGGTTTCACTTATTTAACATGCATCAAATACTTTATTTTGCATCTTTATTAAATCCTGAAACCATGAATTTCAGCATCCCACATTTTTGATGTGTTACTCCACATGCCAAGTGTCAGTAGTCTACATCTGGTTGAACTAAACCTAGGAATTATACAAAAGTGAGCTCAAATTGAAAAGAAATTACTGTGAAATCTAAAAGCCAAGCTAAATCATTTACAGCAGCTTTGTAAAAGGCTGAGAGATGAAATGCAAATTCTCTCTGGCATTAAATAAAATATGTTTAAACTATGTCATTTCTTATAAAGGTCTCTGCTGGTAGATTTTTGGAAGACTGTCACTTTATTAGAGCATAGATGATATCTATTGATAGGAGATCAATACGTAGTGCTGGATTTGAATTTTTTATTGATGGATAAATGCAGATGATAATTACATAGGGAATTTCATGATTATACCCTTTGCTAGAAATGGTGCAATTTTAGCCATGCAGTATAAAGTAATATTTCTTAATCTTTAATTATATTCTAAAATTCTAATAGTTAGATGACAGACTATCTATGGAATAATTACTGTCAGATATTTTCCTTTTAAAGTCTGGAAAACAATGCTCTGTTGAATACACATCAGGCCTTTATTGTTCCCAAATAAGATTTTGCCATGTTCACCTTATTTATTTTTTGTAGTCAACTTGCAAACCAGTGTTACAGCTGTTGTAGTGTTTTTATTGTTCACCTCTTTATATAAAATTTTTCATCTTCTCAGAATATTTCCATTTTACTAAGTGTCTTGATTCTTTTCTTTCTCAACATGGAAATAATGCTTATCTGTAAATGGCACTTTTGTTCAGCACAGTGATATGAGAATTCATGTGGTGAAAATCACTTGTTAGGTACAGTGTCACATACAGGCTTGTGATGCTGTGACTAAGTCCTTCCTGACAATGCCAGTTTTGTGTCCTGAATTCCTACTGTAAATATTTTAATAGGACCTAACGGGAAGAATGGAGAGCAAATAGCAGGAACCATCCTGATCTGTGCCACTGTGAAATCTCAAGCTAATCACTAAATTTTTTTCTGGTCTAGTCTGCTCTACTTCAAAAAGGGCATATATCTTTACCTCATAATGACTGTATTTTATCTTCACCTCCAGCTTTCTTAGTGCTCTGGAATTGGCAATATCTGAGTATCAACAGCATGGTACTACACCCAAGCTAACAACCCACGCCAAGAGACAGGACTTTGCAACAGACATGGTGCAGAGATAATTTAGGATTGTTGCACCCATGTCTGAGCTAAAATCTTTGAATAGGCTTCTTTACATCTCATAGGTGTGTCTGCTCTCACTGACACAACCTCAAGCATTTTTGAACCACATTCTGTTAAATGCCATCTATTGCACCTTCGATCAGGGTCTCCTAAGCTGAAGCTTGATGGCAGATGACTTAGCAGCAGCAAAAAAGCATATTAGCAACACTAGGTTTGCAGTTCCACACCTGAGTTGTCTTAGACACCACATTTGGAGTATAATTATGAGCATTTGGTTTGGGGCTTCCCAAACCAGTCATAGAAACTGACTCCAGATACCCTGCCTGCAAACCTTAAAGAGTCTTCAAATGTATTACTGAGACATTTGTCTTTCAAAGGATTTCTTGTAGAAATATCTCAGAACTATAGCAATTTCTCCAAGATCAGTTCTTTCTTCATTAAGAAAATTCTAATATACCCATCATGAAATGACTGGCTGGCCTTTTAGCATGCCATTGCATGTGACATTATATTGCTCACAGCAAGACCTATCAAAAGGGTTTATTTCAGCAGTCAAATTTTTGCTGTCCAGTAATAAAAATACCACATGATTTTTTATTAAAGAAAAGTTACCATTATAATTTTATCCCTTATTCATTATTCTGTAATTTGGCTCAGCTTTGTGGCTGGTTTGATTACTCCTGTAAAGTTATATGTGTTGAGTAACTTCTCTCTCACTGCTTCTTCTTTACCTGTAACTACTGTAAAACAAAACCTTTGAAACAAGAAGAAAAACATGCCAATTAAAAAGTTAATTGTAAAATGATTTTTGTCTTGCCACTCATTTGACTTCATCCAGGGATACAATATAGCCAAGAAATGCTGTTTGCTGGTTTCACATGACATGTTACATCAGGCAGAATATCTTTTGCTGCTGGTGACGGAAAATAAGGATAACCGTTGTGCATTTAGTACTTCGATTCCAAACAAATGAAACAAGCAGAATGTTCCCACAACACAGACAGCTGGCTAGACCTGTGTAACACAGCTGTATCTTCAAGCCCTGAACATATATATGTTTAGCTTTTCAGTAAAGTGTTTGGCCTACTACACATCCCACAGCCAAAGATGGGCTTAATCTCAGCCATATTTTACATTTTTCACCTGAACTGCTGTCTTGATTCTGACTTTGATTGTCGGTGTAAACCAGGAATAATTTCACTGAAGTCATTGGAGACATGCCACTTTGGCAAGGTCAGAATCAGACCTTGCTTGGGAGTCATTCCAAGTCTAGTATCAACTGCTAATAGGTAGATCACATTCAGGACTTGGCACAATGTACAAATACAGGGTCGAAAGACAAATATTTTACGTTGTTATCAGACACGTACACTGCGTTTTCCAAAGGAAAATGTTGATCTAATTGACTTCAAAATAACTTTCAGCAACAACTGCCAAGTTCCCTTTAATGGAGAACGTGGAAGAATTTTATATCCTGTCATTCTCTTAATAAAAGCAGAGACAAGGATGATCAGAGAAAGCATAGTCGACTTTCTAAACCTTTTTCTTCTGCTCTAGTGCACCTGCTTTAACACTTACAATACATACTAGCAAAAATTAAGAGTCATCTTAGTCCAAAGAAGTGATTAAGTAAAGCCATATTTTATATGTTAATTCGCTACACATTTTCGCATTTGCCCTGAAACTTTTGGATGTTTAATGCAGACACGTAGAAAAGCATCCCAATCTGCAAAAGTAAACACTTGCTTCCTGTTATTCTGTATTATGATCTGGAAATGAAATGGAGAGATGCCTAACTTCTGCTGGAAAACTCAGCATACTCAAAGGCCCAGCAGCACTCACTGCAGAAAAAAAACCATGCAGTAAATGGGTACACAGTTTGTTAAAGCATCTTTAAGCCATAAAGTGGGTGCATGATCCCATTCCCATTTCAGCCATTTCCTCTACCCAGGAGATTTTGCAATCCAAGCAGGGCAGAATAGTGTGGCTAGAGGCACTCGCTACCCCTACTGTGGATATTGACAGGCCCAAACCTCCAAAATCTGTGGGACCGGGAAGAGAAAGCAAAGGGCTGACTGGTGAAGATGTACTCTGATAGGGCTGACTGGTGAAGATGTACTCTGATATCAAAAGCTGTTGTAGCACTGGTCCAGGACTTCGGTTACCTGTGCACAAAGCCCTGAGCTGCAGTAGTTTTACCATACGACAGGAAACAAGATAATTATCTTTTCAGCAACTGCTCCCCAGCTGTGCCGCATGGAAAACGGCACTTCCGTCTTGCTCATGCTAGTGATAAGAATAACTGTAACAGGGACCATGAAGCACTCACTTTCTATGGTGATCAAGATTGTAATAATATCATGGGAATACAACCTCAGAATATTAACAACATGCAAAGCAGGGAGAATCCTTCTTGCATAGCTTCATCGGCTGTTTTCCATTTTACAACAATGGATGCAATTTTTATCACAATGCTTTGGTTATGCATCTGTTACAAGTATTTTGTCACAGACCCGGACTTTTCATATTAGGACTGCACTAGCAACCTTGGTAATACAGAAAAAGGCAAATAAAGTTTGGAGCATTGTACACAAATAAAAATTTGCAGAGAAATGTAGATTAACTTGTATATGCATATGATTTGATACCACTATATTGAGGCTATTGCCTTGTTAGTCTTGATAACACGCTGCTGAAAGAAACACAACAGCCTTAGGGAGGTTCATTCTTTTCTATCAAAAATGTATAACTAATTAAATGGAACTGCTTGTGCTTTCGTTTTACTTCAAGCCTCCATGTGGTAGCCAGGAACAAAAAATGAGGTTCAGTACCATGACAGTCCTTTGTGCAACGAGCTGAAAAAAAGTCTTCTATTTCGACCTAATCAACAGTTCTGGTGTTCATAGGTATTATTCCCCAGGAAACCCAGATGAAAACATGCAGTTCTTGTTCATAAAATGAGATAATATTAATTGTTACAGATGTATTAGTCAACCTGAGGTTCTGTTCTAAAAGAGGAGCTTACAGGCAGTGTAACATTTTTTAGTACAGAATATGCTCTTGCGTTCTGGTGAGATCTCAAGTCCTTACATATAAAGTTTATTTCCTGCCGTGGCTCCAATTTACTTTTTCATAGTGTTAGCAGATTTCCAACTGTGATTTTCTGTATCTGTTGCATATGTTCAACCATTGACAGGAGAAATTTTAGATCATGAGTTTTTTAAACTTTAAAGGTATAAAGCTTAAAGAATGAATACGCAATCAGCATACAGAGAAACCAGCTTTTACAATTACGAGATAGATGGTTCAGCTTCTTAGACCCCAAACATCTTTCATAGCTTCTACATTCACTGCTAAGTCTCTTTTGTGTATTTCCTCCTAGTAAATAGGTTCTCTAGAGACATAGTTTGGTAAACTAGAAAGTATGGTGGTAAAACATTGCTTTCTTTTCTGGCATGGCACAGATAATGTCCAAGCACTTGTTTCCACCAAGAAATTTAACATATTCTGTTATGGCTAAATTTTTCTCCTTACTGTTCCTAAAGGCATAAAATCTTACCTTCTTCAGTTTAAAGCAGGAATCACTTCTAACCTCCGCTACAGAGACTGGAAGTATTAGAAAAGAATCCCTTCTAGATGGTGTCTTCATGGTGTGATACACACAGAGGCTGAGCTTGACTTGTGGGATCCTGAACAGATGTCAAGGAATGGGAGTTTCCAAGTTCCCAAACTCCTCTGAATTTACATTTCGTGACACTAAAAATCTCCCTTGGTCAGATTAGCCGCTACCAAACGGTGATTGAGAGAGGAATGTGCATGGAGGTGCAGACATTTGTTCTCGGCCTACCAAATTCACTGGGCTTGTTAGGGACCTCCAAGAGGACAGATTAAAAAGGTTCATTTTGCGCTTTGAACTGCAGTATGGAGGCTTGTCAATGACTACATTGGTATATAGACTGTATTTGGCAATAAGGCAATTTTAAATCCCACTTCGCTGTATTCCTCCATAAGCAGTATCTTCTGGAATCTGAGAGTTATCTGGCCAGGACTTATCTCCTTATTCCAGCAACTCCCACTAAATTCAATGGTTGCAACTTTGCAAACCCACAACCCACTTTTCTCCCTATCCACACATCCACCAACATGCAGGAGCCATTGTCATTGAGAACACTTGCTGGCAAAGTGCTGAATAGTATTCAGTACACGTAAGCAGTAAAATAAAACAATACAAACAATAATTTGGATTGGACATTTTAGGTGCATTAGACTTCTTAGGTGCATTTAGACTTCTTTGTGTGTCCTGTAGTTACATAGTAGGCTAGCTGTTGCAGTCGATTTTAAATGTGCATAAATATAAATCTTTGATTAGAAGAACTATGGAAACAACTTGTGTGTATGTTTTCATGCAAACAGATACTCTAACATTACAATGTGGTGGAAGAGCTAAACTTTTTTTTTCTGAATCTAGAATTACAAAATATGTTAGAACAATTCTAATTCATGCATACATGTGATTATGTGTAACTTTGCTTATGATTCTCTTTTATCCCATTTTTATGAATCATAAGATACACAAATATTTTATAATCACATAAAAACATGTTCATTGTTTATTTAACAATGAAATTTATTCAGATTATGTAAAACCTTAGTTAGAAGTAGACACGGATTATGCTCCTAAAACCATGTTTGTTACCTCTGCACTTAGTGTATGTTGCTTAAAGTGATATAGTCTCTGAAATAACTTTACTGAAAGAAGACCTATAACTCTATTGTTGGAAAAAAAATTCTGTGGTATCAGCTACCTTTAATGGTTGATTCGCTTAAAAGATACCACCCTGTTAGTTTATCTGAGATTTTAATATCCATATAGAAAGAAAATTAAATGCAGAATCAGTTTCATTATAAACAAATGCTGTAGACTTTAGAAAATATATGGGAAACAAATACAGCTGGTGAATGTCTGTCACTAATATAGATATTGCAAGGGAGCAGCAGTTACAGCAGGATGTAATCCACTGACTCCAATGTTATGAAGACAAGATATTCTTGCAATGATGAATATTACCATGTAATACTGCATGATAGCATAGACCATTAGATTTGAAAGGACAGAGAAGTAGCAGATAAATTTAAACAAATTCAGAGTTGGTGACACTCTTTCTAATTAACTGTTTGGAGTTCAATTAGTAAACATTAGTTTTTTCTGCTATGTTCTTGTGCTTGTGGGTATCAAAATTATAAAGCATGTTAAAGAACAAGAAGAAAGAATAAGGAGAGTAGAATCACCAAATAATTACAAAGCAGGGCTTCCTATCTAGGACACGCAGACATGCACTGCAGTGCTATCTCATCAGGGAACCAATTGCATCCAGGAGCCTTTTGGAAGAAAGATGTAGGAACATGTTTGTTCCTATTTGAGGGATGATATGAGGCGTCATTTTTGAATGATTAATTAAAGGGAATCTATCTTCATTGTATTGCCACTGACATGAAAAACACCATAGTGGTGCAATAATCGCATGCAATTATTCAACTACCCCTTTGGCAAGGACAACGTAATTAGTCCTGGTAGCGTCGAGAGATTTTCTTTATACCCAACAAATTGGCAGTTTTAATCAAGTGTTGCTGAAAATTTATCATAACACAGGCAAAACAATAGGTGAAGGTACAAGGCCCCAAGCTGTGTGACTCCTATCTGTGACAGTCCAAATTTACAATACTAACAACATGATGAATACTACCAGTCCCTGAATAAGTTGATTATAATTGTGTATCAGTACCATGCACAATAGTACTTGTTTTTTAAGAATTATGGACACAACTCTTTTCTCATTACTAAGGCTGCTTTAAGGCTTCCTATTTCTTATCATGGTCACCTGTTATCACAGCTATCACGAAAGAACCTAAATATGCCTCTCGGAGCTGCTGAGCTGTCAGGGAGTGCCACATAGGTCCAAGCCTCAGGCGTGCTGAAAACAAAAACAGCTAAAAGGGACATCACTCAGCTCTGTTCAGTGCCTAAGCTCTGAACTGCCACAAGTTGCAGGAGCCGTTCATAAGCGGTAGAGAGCTAGAAGCTCGTGGAGCATGTGGCAAAATGAAACCAGTTTGTTACGAACTCAGTAAGCTGTAACTCATGTTCTGTATCCAGACTCTTGGCAGACATTTAAAAAGGGCTGATGTCTTTAGTACTCTTGAGCCCCTGCACTATGCCACATTTTGTCAGATTGGCTTGTTCCTGCTGTTTGCATGCTTGTACTCACATTCAACTACTAGGTCAGTCATGCTCCTGCTAGCTACAACAGATTTGTGCCAGTACTGAATTTGGTAGCATCTCTTTCATTAGAATAGCTGGAGGAAATGCCTTTCAAATTACCATTTTACAGATGGCGTGTTCAATGTGTACAGTGTATTGACGTGAGAGAAATCAGATTTACAGAGGTAGACACTGGAAAACACAACACATAGTAAAAATTATTGTACATCTGAGATAGTACCTGTTCCAAGTACAGAGACATTCAGCGGTATCCCACTTATTGCTGTATGCTGTAAATGTGCAGGCTGGTTTCTTTTCTATATCTTTAATAGATATTGCATATTTATTTTTATATTACATTCAGTATAAATATTTCCCTGGTAGGAGTTACTCTGCTCGTAAGACAGGCAATATGGGCAACCCTCCCAGTAAATCTGTGGAATACAAGACTGGGTTTTTTGTTACCTATTACTTTTACAGTGGCTGTTTTAATACTAATCCTTTAAAGAGAAAAGCGAACAAAAAGTATACCCTACAAGAAGTTCACAATCTAAAAAAACAGTCCTATTCAGCAAGGCAAAATCTAGAAAAGTAATATTTAGCCAACAGTTTTCTGTCAATCTTGGAAATTCATATTTCTTTTAATCTGGAAAATTTAACAAGGAGCTGTGATCCCTTCCCTACAGAGCAGATATGGGGAACTGCTAGTTCAAGTTACATAAATGTGTATTACTCAGGCTCAGAGTAAGAGGAGGAAACACACACTTTGACCCACATCAGTGGTTTGTTTTTTTACCTCTTTGCAGACCAAAAAGAGGAGAAAAAAAGGTCTTTTCACTCCTCTATTCTTTTACTTTTCTTTCTTTTTTAACAGCTCTAAACACAACTGTAATAAATGCTTCTGGCCTGTATCACAACACAAAGAAATCAGTAAGATAATGGCAGCAGCATTGCTCTTTCTGCCTTGGAGCATTATGTTCAGCTTTTTAACCTAGCGATTTCTGCTAGACGGGTTGCCCAGTGACTTCATGCCTTCTACTTTTTCTTGTCTTTTTCTAAAGGAAGAAGTAGTATGTTGTCTTTTTGATATCCATTGTCTCTGAGATTACTTTTGAACTTAGAATGCGAAACTTTTCCTTAGGCTACATTTCCTTTTTCAGTGCTTTATAACCCCATGAGTAGAACTACATTGCACTCTGACAAAGGCATATATTACTTGTGGCAATGTGTTGTTGTGTTTCATTATATTGCATTTAGTTGAAGGAACATCTTGTTCCATCCCTCCATGCACTTGTCCCCCTCTCCCAAATAATGGAAGGGAGGGAAAGGAAGAAAAAGAGAGAGAGAAAGAGAGAGAGAGAAAGAAAAATCATGGTACACATACACAAGAGATTTTGTGCATAATCTGAATAATTTCTACTGCTGCAGAGGTCTCTTAATGACTCTGCTAAAGAAGTTGTCTTGTCAAACATATTTAAAAGCTTTTGCCTCATGTGAGTAACTTACAAATGGAAGCAATTTGGTAACAGCATAGTGCAAGATAAAGAAACTCCTTGGTATGGCAGAAGCATGCAAATGTTGAACAAATACAATAGTACCAATTACCAAAGAATTTTGATTCTCAAGCATTACATTTCCTAGAGTATAGTCCATTCTGGCAAGTGCTGCAACAGTTATATCACTAACAGAGCCTGATGAGGGTATGTGCTGTTATTTTCTACATTCCTATCTGATATAAATACTACATCAGCAGTAGTAAAAAAAAAATGCATTTGTTTTGCACAGATGGATAGAATATGTACAGATTAAATCCATCTTGCAATGCATTGCCTGAGATAGAGAGAGATGTATAAAATATACGTATTCTAACATGCTTCTTCCATTAAGTTTTGTTATTCTTTCACTGTTTCCTGAGTGAATATTTCAGGAAGATGGGTGGTCACAAGAAGCAAGAAGCAGAGATGAAAATTAAAAATCCATTATGATGGAAGAAAAATGAGAGGTAGGAGAGTAGTAGGAGGGAACATGTGATGAAATGTGGAAGAAGGGTGGCAGGGAGGAAGGAAGGAAGGAAGGAAGGAAGGAAGGAAGGAAGGAAGGAAGGAAGGAAGGAAGGAAGGAAGGAAGGAAGGAAGGAAGGAAGGAAGGAAGGAAGGAAGGAGGGAAGGAAGGAAGGAAGGAAGGAAGGAAGGAAGGAAGGAAGGAAGGAAGGAAGGAAGGAAGGAAGGAAGGAAGGAAGGAAGGAAGGAAGGAAGGAAGGAGAAGGAAGGAAGGAAGGAAGGAAGGAAGGAAGGAAGGAAGGAAGGAAGGAAGGAAGGAAGGAAGGAAGGAAGGAAGGAAGGAAGGAAGGAAGGAAGGAAGGAAGCAACTGTTCTGAAAGAGTTAGAAAAGAGGAGCTGACTAAAGATTGCAGCTGTATACTGTCCTATTGGTGTTAATGGCATTAAATGAATGCAGAATGAACTCATGAAGAACTGAACTGATAACAGTGCCAGCAAAATGTAATAAAAAGGACAAGAAACATCAGAATGCAAAGGAAAAGAAGTAGTCAGAGGAGAGGTCAAAAAGAAAGAGTAAAGGAAGAAGTGGATAGAAAAGCCAAAGGGATCATAATCTCAAAGTAAATACTTATACTATCGGCACCTTTTTGTGTTTTTTCTTTTTTTTTTTTTAATGCATAAGTTGAAGGTCTGTGGGTGGAATGAAAGCCTGGGCGGGTATAGAACCCCATGGGATCTGGTTGATAGGGTGATAGTAAGAAAGAGGGAAAAGTGCTTGCACATTGATGGAAAGAGAAAAATGGATAAAGCTCAAGCTACACAAACGGTAGAACTGACATAACACAGAGAGTTGTGAAATCGAACTTGAATCTGGAAATTTCGTGTTCTCTTTTGGTCACTTTTCTACCACATTTTTCTTTCAAAAAAGATGATGATGATGATGATATATGAGACCTTAGGTAGAAATTTTTTATTGAGTACATCCGATATAAGCTCACCAGGAGGAACACTTAGCTATGAACTTCACCTTTATCAGACAAGCAAGTGTACAGATACTGAAAGTGACTAGCTGGCCATCCTATATGTAGGGTGTCCAGTTACTCACTGGAAATGTGACAAGACAGCCAATAAATCAGGCTTATATCTTCCTCTCTCCCTTGGCCTGTAAGGAGCCCAGGTATTTTAAAACTAGGTTGCAGGAAATCAGCCAATGGGAAGACATGAAAATAGTACAGGAAAAGATTTTCTTACCTTTTATTTCACCTGTATTTTCTTAATCTTTCTCTCTTTCTGTTAAGTGGTCCCAATGCTCTACTTGGGAAATGCAGATTCTAGTGATTTCTGCTGGAACTTGCACCCATTTCAAAAGATTTTAGAAGCCATATCACAAAAATAAGATGGGTAGACATAGCTGTAGCAAGTGAGACTCTCAAAGGCATACATGAACAGTTTCATAGAATCATAGAATCATAGAATCATAGAATCATAGAATCATAGAAAGTTTTGGGTTGGAAGGGACCCCTAGAGGTCATCTAGTCCAACCCCGCTGCAGCGAGCAGGGACACCACTAACTAGATCAGGTTGCTCAGAGCCCTGTCCAACCTGGTCTTGAATGTTTCCAGGGACGGGGCCTCCACTACCGCTCTGGGCAACCCGTTCCAGTGTTTCACAACCCTCATTGTAAAGAATTTCTTCCTTATATCCAGCCTAAACCTACCCTGTTTTAGTTTTAAACCATTACCCCTCGTCCTGTCACTGCTGTCTCTACTAAACAGATTGTCCCCATCTTTCCTATAGGCTCACTCTAAGTACTGAAATGCTGCAATCAGGTCTCCCCGCAGCCTTCTCTTCTCCAGGCTGAACAAGCCCAACTCTCTCAGCCTGTCCTCATAGGAGAGGTGCTCCAGCCCTTGGATCATTTTTGTAACATCCCATCCAATTTTACACGTATTAAAGGCATGAAATGAGAATAAACTATGAAAAGTAGAAAAATGAATAAAAACTAAGCTTTGAACTCAAGTGCTACCATGAAGTAAGAAACAAGAAGGGGTAGATGTATAGCTCCTGTTTCTAGCAGTGACATGAGCACTCAGAAACCAGAGTCATGAGGTCCTGAATTCGATTTGTAAATTCTTGGGTCATTTTTAGAAATTGCTCTCTGGCTTCTGAGTCGCTGAACTCTTCTGAAAGAAATCTTCTCAGCAGATCTGATAAATTGCGTGTGAGAAGTAGTTCAGTCAGCTTCAGATATGACTGAAGGAGCAGGTGCAACAAGAGAGATTAAAGAGCATGGGTGCATTCCTAAATTGAGGTCACGGGAAACAGAGGACATGATTAGGTAGGAATGTAGGCTGGGATTACAACTGTTTATATGCTCTCTCTCCCTCTCACCTCCCATCTCAATGTGGGGTTTGAAATTCTTGCTGTTAATACTCAGAATCTGCCATTAAAATGTTCAACTTCACATTACTAAAAACCCAGGGGGCATCTTTGCATTCTCCTTTTCTCACATCCTGTGAAAGACCATCCTGCACCGAGTGAAAAGTCTCAGTTAATCACAAATGTAATTCTATTTTACCTACCATTATAACACAAAACTGATTTCATTGCTGGAATTGAACCTCACTGTATTGTTCTTTGTCTTGTTTTGTTATTCTGGAGTCACTTCTTGGGCCCCAAGCAATGCAATGTGAAGAAACAAACACCAAAGCTTGATGCTGTGCAATTTAGTGAAGTGCATGCGGTGAAATCCACTAGGGTCCTCTGAAAATTTTGTAGTCAGGCTAGCATTAAAAGGAAAACACTGAGTGAGCAGCCCATTCCTGCTCACTTTCAAGGTAATCAAAGGTTTTGCAATGACATCAGCTGGAGCAGGTTTAGATCCTTTTTAAAGATTAATCCCAGATGTTTTATGGCGGGTGGTTTATCCATCATCTCTGTGCCAGGTCTGTAAAAAAACATTCAGAAAGTCAGAATTCGGAAATGTCATTTTATCATTCACTGTGGGGTTTATTATTATGTGTCAATGCTACAAACAAATGTCTCTAGGAAAAGTAAAATCTCATCTTCTCTCAAGATATTAACATTTACAAATATTTGCTTCATTCCTTTAGAGATGATAATATTCTTCAGCTGTTATCTTTTGACAAGTTACAGATAAGGGAAAAACATTCATGGCCTGATCTCTTCCTGCTTACATTGCTATGGATTAGGAGCAGCTCCAAGCAGTCAAAGCATTTACATCGAAGTAAAACTGATTAACACGAGCAGAACCGAGCCCACAGTTATACTGCAAGACTCACACATAAGTGCAATCTGCAACTAAGAATAAATGTGTTTAATGTAACCTTCACAAGTCATCAGCACAGATTCCTTTCATTTTGTGCTCTGTTTACTTGTATTACAAAATGCCTTTGTTTAAGTATTTCACTTGCCTAGTTTAACAAAAGAGCACATCAATAATGCAAACCCCAACAAGTGAGCTGGTGTGCTATATATGTAAATAGTGGAACATTAAAACAAATTGCACTGGATGGACAAATTCAAGTGTGTTCTTTTCTCAGCAGGAAAAATAAGATCATGTTATATATTTGTATTATTTATATTTATATTTAGCTCTTTTAGTTTAACTCCCTCTTTCTTCTCTCTTTTCCTTTTGTGCAGTGCACAAAATACTGCATTTGCTGGTTTTTATTTTCCCATAGATTTTACAGAAAAATTGAGCTGGGCAACAAAACCGTTACCTAGGCAGATAATTTTTTGAATGAACTTCACTATTCTTATTCTGAAAAAAAAGTAAATCAGGGTTTGGCATGAAGGATGTTTCGTCATTTATTTTATTATGTATTTATTTGTACTGACATAAAGGAACACCAACATAAAAAGCTATTCATTAGACTCTTTATAGAGGCTCAATTTAACAAACAGCATCTGCCAAGAAGAGCTTCCCACCTAAACAGAGAAGACAGATGGAAGGCCTTGAAACCAGTAAGTAGGTTTGTATTCACAATTTCTTATTGCTCGTAGATATAGGGAGCCATGCTCCAGAAATGAGACATTTTTCTCAAATTTTATTCAGAAAGTGTGTGGCATAGTCAGGAGCCGCGGCTGCAGTACAGTCCATGAGCACCAAGCACAGGACTACCCAGAGCTGTGCCCACCCTTCCCCAGCCCTCATACCCACCTTGCAAACATGGAACCTCCAAATTTGCAGTACGAAATGAAACCAAAGCAGGGAATGAGTTAAAGAAACAGCTTCTTACTAGTAAGAATCTCAATATCTTCCCTGGTTAGGCAGTGGGAAATTCTAGAGAATAAATCAAGTCCTTGTCAGAGATATGGGTCTCAGAGTTCACAGATTCTTTTTGCTGACAATTAGCAGATAAGTACTGTAGCTAAATTCTTACTGTTTGTTATAAGCTATATTTTTTTCTATTTAGTTTTAAACACTATCTTAAAACAATATATAATCACCATGTGAAAACTTCCAAATAGTTTACTTTAGCCAAGTACAAGTAAATCTTCCTTCTTTCTGTGAACTTGAAATTTTAAAATTTTATAGTTTCAAATCTTATTTAAAAGTGATTTTTTTTACCTTAGCAATATTGATTATTTGCTTACCTGGAAGGTACTCATATTTGGGTTTCTTAGTGGATTTATATATCAAAGTTTGTATTTGAAACTTGGCCCTAGACTTCAACAAAAAGTACAATCAATGGACAGTATCTCTGTACCGGCATTGCATTCAGTCAATTCAGATTATTTCAAAAAACCCTTAAACAGTGTCCCTTAAAGTAATCAGCACTGACTTTTAGCAATGAATGTTTTTTTCTTCGGTTTGAAGACATTACATAAGGCCAAGAAGCAGTTCTTTCACACCGTTTATCACAGCCAGTCATAGATCCAAGGTCTGGGCTGATATTTAGTCTGTGGTTATTACATTATGCATCATTATTCATTAATTAAAATTAATAGAGCCATTTGCTTTAATATGCTACAAATTAACTTTAGAAATGGGATTATATTAGGGAGATAGTTTCTCACTCTATTCCAAGCTGCCTGTCCAAAGCAGGCAAGGGATTTTCAGAGTATTTATCACTGGCTTAAATCAATATGGAAGAAGACTGGAGAAATGTGGTTGCTGTCTACAACCTAGGTAACGACCACTGACAGTTATGGTGAACTTTTCCCACATATGAACTTAATGATAACAAACAGCAACATTTTTCTATGGAGAAAAGGAAAGGACTTCCCCAAGTTCATATTGAAAGCCATCAGTGCAGCCAAATGAAGGACCTGGGTTTATCACTAGCCAACTGCAACGTTCATCTCCTTCTAGCACCTAGTCTTATTAAAAAAGCACCAGCCATATATCACTGCAAATTTATGAAATTACTATTTTTAGGGCTATCATAGTACAGCTTTTTTGTTTACAGCCAGGTTTAGCATCCGTTTTTTCTTTTACCAACACACAACACGCCGTTTCTAGGGAATCCATATAGATGGAAAATATTCCATGTGTCCTAAATATAAATCTCCTTTAATGAAAGTCAGATGGCTGGTCTTATGCCAGAAGAAGACTTGACCCTTTTCTTCCATTCCTTCAAAATGCAAGGAATCACGACTTGAGTGTCCAGTAAAATCTAAAAGAAAGGATGACTTAAGCAATCCTCTGAATTTCTACTTATTTTAGCACTTTTTCTTTGTTCCTATGAAATCCTAAAAATTAAAACTTGAGTGCTGATAAAGGGTCCCCATACTAAAAGCAAACTAGCTGGTTTAATAAATAAAAGTATAAGTACAACCAGCGGGAAGCTAACTCCAAAGCCTGTATATTTTTAGAACAGTGTCTGCTAAATCTGTTGGAAAAGCAAGCTCATTCTCTCTGGTCTTTGTATGGAGCTCTGGCTGGAAGCTGGCATTGTTATTGAAGAGTATCAAGGGGTCTCTCATAGGCTGTGGATTCCTGAATCCAGAACAGGTGCAGTCACACCCTCTCTACAAACAAAGATAGTTTGTTTGAATAAGCACAGCAGAGAAGAATGAGATGTATTAATAGCTAAATAGTGTCTTTATTAACAGTGGAACAGCTGGCAGTTCTGTATGACAGCACTCATTCCAATCTATTTTATCCAATTGCAAAACTATAAGCACACCACATCAGGGAACCGAGGGGACCACACACAAGCAATCAGCCATTCAACAGCAACATAATTGCTTCACAGTTGGAAGTTCGTTCTGCTCAGCCATTGTTATTCTTTTAGTTTGAATTGTTGGGGTACTGCAACTATCTAGAATCAAGTGTTGTTAATGCAGATGAGCTTGCTCAGAGAAACTCCTTTTGTTTTACAAGGCGCATGAGCTAGCCTGCTGCAAGAACTGCTGCCAGGCCTCCGAGGATCGCAGATGCCTCAAGCGCTGGCTACCAGGCCTGAGTCAGAGGCAGCCAATCTCAAGAACTTGACCATATCTCCCACAAAATTGTTACCCTGATAAGTGAAAAAGCAAACTCCCATTAAACTCCTCAGGTGCTCGTGGACCCTGCTTCATAATCTTCCCTGAAGACTTCCTACCGAGCAAAAGAATAGGCTCTGTGAGTCTGTCTCAGATGTATAAATGGCTGAAACCGTACTAGTAGCCTCAGTGCAACAGGGAAGCTGTTCTAGAAAGAATCAGTTTCAAGAACAATCAGGTTACACAGATAGATGTAAATGTGTGTATGTACACGTCTTATAACGGATGTAGAAAAGATACGGTGAGGGAAAGGATAATAGGCAGATTTGCTAGGCCTTGAAGAAAATCAGCGTTCAACTTTATACATTCATACTCCTAAGCAACTGAGAGCCAGTAGAAGCCTAGGCTGCAGTTTCCAATATTACTGTTGATTACTGTCTGATCTCTTAGTTGTTTGGAACATGCACGCATGCTAATTCTAATGTTGTTCACTGTAGCTTGATTCTGCAGTTTCTTTCTTCTACCTGCACACATTGCAGCCCCCCCATACATAAACAGTTTTTCCTCTCCTACCATAGCATAATGCTTATTTAGTAAGTTTTCGAAGTATCCTTCAGGGATAAGATTAAAAAGCTCTTGGCTGTAGCTAGCCTAGCAGAATACACACAGATATGAAATTATAAAATCTTTCTGATTTGCAGGGGTTTTTGCTTTCTATTTTCTATCATCTTTTGGGATTAAATACTGAGAACACTAACTCTTATTATTCAAGGTTTACTATTCAGCAGATCTCTCTCAGACTCTATACACAACAGCACTTCTGTATATTGTTGTGATTTCTTTGTTACTCCTTGACATATGGCTCTAGGTAATAAAATAATGGGCTGTCCCAAGTTGTTATCTGTTGCTGCTGTTTCAGGATGACTTCTGGGTTGTCCTTTTTTGCTCCATCTCTAATGATGGCACCTTATGAATAAATGAACAGTTCTCATAGGCAAGACAATAGATTTGTATGAACTGAAGATCATTGTTAAAAATAAAGGTAGACTGAGGAGAGCTTGGGAAATTCTGAGTAGTGAAGAAAATGGCATTTAAAGAAGTCACCAACCAAATGAGTAAAAAGAAGTTTTAATTAAAATTGAGTTATGAACTAGGGTGTGTATGTGAATGGTCACAAATGTTAAAAAATCCGCCACAAACCACATAAGAAGAATAATTAGGGAAGCATCTTCAGAAAAAAATAATTGCCATATCTAGGCATAACATGAAGGTACAAGCTATAATTGTGCACACAAAATGAATTGGAAAGAAAGCCATTAACAAACAACATCATTTTATTTGCCATTGTCGGAATTATTACTTTAACAGCCAAGAATGCAATTAACCATAGAAGACTCATTTTGCCTCTGTCACTCGACTTTTTGGCAGTTGTTCCAGGAGAGTCAGATTTGCACTCTCTTCTAGCCTACAGTGCTTCAGGTCATGTCTACCTTGGTAAGCAGTGAAGAACCCTGGAAGCAGATCCATGGAAAACTTAGATGATTCCAAGATGGCAAAGAGAACTTTACAGTCAGTTCAAGGGGGCTGGCTCCAGTCGGGTCCAGTGTGTTTAAAGTCCGTTAGCGATGGGAGTGCATCAGGTGTGTACACTGTAATCCAGTTCATGCGCTACAACACTGCTTCACCATGTGAGTCTGATAAATGACAACAACCAGCAGTGCTTTGAAAGTGTATTTCTGAAATAAAATAAAAT
>NW_027449066.1:0-32500 GCF_030867145.1 Opisthocomus hoazin
GACACGAACAGAGCCTCCGGGACCGCCACAGAGCCCCTGGGACCCCTACAGAGCCCCCGGGACCCTCAACAGAGCGCTCAGGAACCGAACACAGCCTTCAGGACCCCAACAGGGCCCCCGGGAACAAAACAGAGGCCCCGGGACCCTCAACAGAGCCCCCGGGACCCTCAACAGAGCGCTCAGGAACCAAACAGAGCCCCCAGGACAACAACAGGGTCCCCAAGACCTCAACAGAGCCCCATTACCCCAGCGAAAACCCCAGGACCCCAACAGAGCCCCCAGGACCCCAACAGAGACCCCAGGACCCCAACAGAGACCCCAGGACCCCAACAGAGACCCTCTTTACACAAGCGAAGACCCCGGAACCCCAACAGAGGCCCTGGGACTCCAACAGAGCCCCCGGAACCCCAACTGAGCCCCCGGAACCCCAGCGAAGACCCTAAAAACCCCAACAGAGCCCCCGGGACCCCAACAGAGCCCCCGGGACCCCAACAGAGGCCCCAGGAGAACAACAGAGCCCCCAGGACACCAACAGAGCCCCCAGGACACCAACAGAGCCCCCAGGACACCAACAGAGCCCCCAGGACACCAACAGAGCCCCCAGGACACCAACAGAGCCCCCAGGACACCAACAGAGCCCCCAGGACACCAACAGAGCCCCCAGGACACCAACAGAGCCCCCAGGACACCAACAGATACTTCAGAACACCAATAGAGCCCTCACAACACCAACAGAGCCCCCGGGAACCCAACAGAGCCCCCAGGACACCAACAGAGCCCCCAGGAGAACAAAAGATCCCCCAGAACCCGAACAGAGCCCCCAGGACCCCAACAGAGCCCCCAGGACCCCAACAGAGTCCCCAGGACCCCAACAGAGACTTCAGAACCCCAATAGAGCCCTCACAACCCCAACAGAGCCCCTGGGACCCCAACAGAGCCCCCGGGACCCCAACAGAGCCCCCGGGACCCCAACAGAGCCCCCGGGACCCCAACAGAGACCCCCAGAAGCATAAAAGAGCTCCCAGGACCCCAACAGAGCCCCCAGGACCACAACAAAACTTCCAGGACCCAAACAGAGACCCCAAAACACCAACAGAGCCCCCAGGACCACAACAGAACCTCCAGGACCCCAACAGAGCCCCCAGGACCCCAACAGAGCCCCCAGGACCACAACAGCGCCTTCAGGACCACAACAGCGCCTTCAGGACCACAACAGCGCCTTCAGGACCACAACAGAGCCCCCAGGACACAGTCAGAGCCCCCAGGACACAGTCAGAGCCCCCAGGACACAGTCAGAGCCCCCAGGACACAGTCAGAGCCCCCAGGACAACAATAAAGCTGCCAAAAAAACAACAGAGACCACAGGACCACCACGCAGCCCTCAGGACCCCAACAGAACCCCCAGGACCCCAACAGAGACCCCAGAACCCGAACAGAGATCTCAGGACACCAACAGAGCCCCCGCGACCTCAACAGAGTCCCCGCGACCCCAAAAGAGCCCCCAGGACCGGAACAGAGCCCCCAGGACCGGAACAGAGCCCCCAGGACCGGAACAGAGCCCCCAGGACCGGAACAGAGCCCCCAGGAACCCACTAGAGACCTCAGGACCACAAGAGCGACCCCAGGACCTTTACAGAGCCCCCAGGACAACGAAAGAGCCCCCAGAAACACAACAGAGACCCCAGGACCCCAACACAGCGCCCAGGACCCCAACAGAGCCCTCAGGAACCCAACAGAGCTCCCATTACACCAGCGAAGACCCCAGGACAACAACAGAGCCCCCAGGACCCCAGCGACGACCCCAGGACCCCAGCGACGACCCCAGGACCCCAGCGACGACCCCAGGACCCCAACAGAGACGCCATTACACCAGTGAAGACCCCAGTACAACAACAGAGCCCCCAAGACACGAACAGAGCCTCCGGGACCGCCACAGAGCCCCTGGGACCCCTACAGAGCCCCCGGGACCCTCAACAGAGCGCTCAGGAACCGAACAGAGCCTTCAGGACCCCAACAGGGACCCCGGGACCAAAACAGAGGCCCCGGGACCCTCAACAGAGCCCCCGGGACCCTCAACAGAGCGCTCAGGAACCAAACAGAGCCCCCAGGACAACAACAGGGTCCCCAAGACCTCAACAGAGCCCCCATTACCCCAGCGAAAACCCCAAGACCCCAACAGAGACCCCAGGACCACAACAGAGACCCCCTTTAACCCAGCGAAGACCCCGGGACACCAACAGAGCCCCCGGGACCCCAACAGAGACCCCAGGACCCCAACAGAGCCCCCCGGGACCCCAACAGAAGCCCCAAGACCCCAGCAAAGCCCCCGGGACCCCAACAGAGCCCCCGCGACCCCAACAGAGCCCCCGGGACCTCCAAAGAGCACCCGGGACACCAACAGAGCCAAAAGGACCCCAACAGAGCCCCCGGGCCCACAACAGAGCCCCCAGGACCCCAACAGAGCCCCCAGGACCCCAACAGAGCCCCCAGGACCCCAACAGAGCCCCCAGGACCCCAACAGAGCCCCCAGGACAACGAAAGAGCCCCCAGAAACACAACAGAGATCCCAGGACCCCAACAGAGCCCTCAGGAACCCAACAGAGCCCTCAGGAACCCAACAGAGCCCCCATTACACCAGCGAAGACCCCAGGACCCCAACAGGGCCCCCAGGACCCCAGCGAAGACCCCAGGACCCCAGCGAAGACCCCAGGACCCCAACAGAGCCCCCAGGACCCCAACAGAGCCCCCAGGACAACGAAAGAGCCCCCAGAAACACAACAGAGATCCCAGGACCCCAACAGAGCCCTCAGGAACCCAACAGAGCCCTCAGGAACCCAACAGAGCCCTCAGGAACCCAACAGAGCCCCCATTACACCAGCGAAGACCCCAGGACCCCAACAGGGCCCCCAGGACCCCAGCGAAGACCCCAGGACCCCAGCGAAGACCCCAGGACCCCAGCGAAGACCCCAGGACCCCAACAGAGCCGCCATTACACCAGTGAAGACCCCAGTACAACAACAGAGCCCCCAAGACACGAACAGATCCTCCGGGACCGCCACAGAGCCCCTGGGACCCTCAACAGAGCTCTCAGGAACCGAACAGAGCCCCCATTACCCCAGCGAAAACCCCAGGACCCCAACAGAGCCCCCAGGACCCCAACAGAGCCCCCAGGACCCCAACAGGGACAGCAGAACTTCAACAGGGACCCCAGGACCCCTACAGGGACCCCGGAACCACAACAGGGCCCCCGGGACCCCAACAGGGCCTCCATTACACCAGCGAAGACCCCAGGACACGAACAGAGCTTCCGGGACCCCAACAGTGCCCCCAGGACCCCAACAGATACCCCAGGACCCCAACAGAGCCCCCAGGACCCCAACAGAGCCCCCAGGACCCCAACAGAGCCCCCAGGACCCCAACAGACTCCCCGCGATAACAATAAAGCTGCCAAAAAAACAGCAGAGACCCCAGGACCACCACGGAGCCCTCAGGAACCCAACAGAACCCCCAGGACCCCAACAGAGACCCCAGAACCCGAACAGAGCTCCCAGGACCCCAACAGAGCCTCCAGGACAAAAACAGAGCCCCCAGGAACCCAACAGAGCCCCCAGGTCCCCAACAGAGCCCCCAGGTCCCCAACAGAGCCCCCAGGACCCCAAAAGAGCCCCCAGGACCCCAAAAGAGCTCCCAGGACCTCGACAGAGCCCCCAGGACCCCGACAGACTCCCCGCGATAACATTAAAGCTGCCAAAAAAACAACAGAGACCCCAGGACCACCACGGAGCCCTCAGGACCCCAACAGAACCCCCAGGACCCCAACAGAGACCCCAGAACCCGAACACAGCTCCCAGGACACCAACAGAGCCCCCGCGACCCCAACAGAGCCTCCAGGACAACAACAGAGCCCCCAGGAACCCAACAGAGCCCCAAGGACCACAACAGAGCCCCAAGGACCACAACAGAGCCCCAAGGACCACAACAGAGCCCCAAGGACCACAACAGAGCCCCAAGGACCACAACAGAGCCCCAAGGACCACAACAGAGCCCCAAGGACCACAACAGAGCCCCAAGGAACCCACTAGAGACCTCAGGACCACAAGAGAGACCCGAGGACCTTTACAGAGCCCCCAGGACCCCTACAGAGACCCCAGAACCCCAACAGAGCTCCCAGGACACCAACAGAGCCCCCGCGACCCCAACAGAGCCTCCAGGACAACGAAAGAGCCCCCAGAAACACAACAGAGACCCCAGGACCCCAACACAGCGCCCAGGACCCCAACAGAGCCCTCAGGAACCCAACAGAGCCCCAATTACACCAGCGAAGACCCCAGGACAACAACAGGGAACCCAGGACCCCAACAGAGCACCCAGGACCCCAAAAGAGAACCCAGGAGAACAACAAAGCTCCCAAAAACCAGAACAGAGGCCCCGAAACCCCAACAGAGCCCCCACGACCCCAACAGAGCCCCCAAGGGAACAACAGAGCCCCCAGATCCCGAACAGGTTCCCCAGAACCCCAACAGAGCCCCCGGGACGACAACAGAGCCCCCGGGACGACAACAGAGCCCCCGGGGCCCCCGGGACGACAACAGAGCCCCCGGGACACCAACAGAGCCCCCGGGACACCAACAGAGCCCCCGGGACCCCAACAGAGCCCCCGGGACCCTAACAGAACTCCCAGGAACCCAACAGAGCCCTCAGAAGCCGAAAAGAGCTTCCAGGACCCCAACAGAGCCCCCAGGACCACAACAGAACCCCCAGGACCCCAATAGAGACCCCAAAACACCAACAGAGCCCCCAGGACCCGAACAGACCCCCAGGTACACAACAGAGCCCCCAGGACCCCAACAGAGCCCCCAGGACCCCAACAGAGCCCCCAGGAGAACAACAAAGCTCCCAAAAACCAGAACAGAGGCCCAGGAACCCCAACAGAGCCCCCAGGACCCCAACAGAGCCCCCAGGACCCAAACAGAGCCCTCAAGGGCACAACAGAGCCCCCAAATCCCGAACAGGTTCCCCAGAACCCCAACAGAGCCCCCGGGACACCAACAGAGCCCCCGGGACACCAACAGAGCCCCCGGGACACCAACAGAGCCCCCGGGACACCAACAGAGCCCCCGGGACACCAACAGAGCCCTCAGAAGACGAAAAGAGATTCCAGGACCCCAACAGAGCCCCCAGGACCACAACAGAACCCCCAGGACCCCAACAGAGACCCCAAAGCACCAACAGAGCCCCCAGGACCCCAACAGATCCCCCAGGACCCCAACAGAGCCCCCAGGACCCCAACAGAGCCCCCAGGACCCCAACAGAGCCCCCAGGACCCCAACAGAGCCCCCAGGACCCCAACAGACTCCCCGCGATAACAATAAAGCTGCCAAAAAAACAGCAGAGACCCCAGGACCACCACGGAGCCCTCAGGAACCCAACAGAACCCCCAGGACCCCAACAGAGACCCCAGAACCCGAACAGAGCTCCCAGGACCCCAACAGAGCCTCCAAGACAAAAACAGAGCCCCCAGGAAAAAAACAGAGCCCCCAGGTCCCCAACAGAGCCCCCAGGTCCCCAACAGAGCCCCCAGGTCCCCAACAGAACTCTCAGGACCCCAAAAGAGCTCCCAGGACCCCGACAGAGCCCCCAGGACCCCGACAGAGCCCCCAGGACCCCGACAGAGCCCCCAGGACCCCGACAGAGACCCCAGGTCCCCAACAGACTCCCCGCGATAACATTAAAGCTGCCAAAAAAACAACAGAGACCCCAGGACCACCACGGAGCCCTCAGGACCCCAACAGAACCCCCAGGACCCGAACAGAGCTCCCAGGACCCCAACAGAGCCCCCGCGACCCCAACAGAGCCTCCAGGACAACAACAGAGCCCCCAGGAACCCAACAGAGCCCCAAGGACCACAACAGAGCCCCAAGGACCACAACAGAGCCCCAAGGACCACAACAGAGCCCCAAGGACCACAACAGAGCCCCAAGGACCACAACAGAGCCCCAAGGAACCCACTAGAGACCTCAGGACCACAAGAGACACCCCAGGACCTTTACAGAGCCCCCAGGACCCCTACAGAGACCCCAGAACCCCAACAGAGCTCCCAGGACACCAACAGAGCCCCCGCGACCCCAACAGAGCCTCCAGGACAACGAAAGAGCCCCCAGAAACACAACAGAGACCCCAGGACCCCAACACAGCGCCCAGGACCCCAACAGAGCCCTCAGGAACCCAACAGAGCCCCCATTACACCAGCGAAGACCCCAGGACAACAACAGGGACCCCAGGACAACAACAGGGACCCCAGGACCCCAAAAGAGAACCCAGGAGAACAACAAAGCTCCCAAAAACCAGAACAGAGGCCCCGGAACCCCAACAGAGCCCCCGGGACCCCAACAGAGCCCCCAAGGGAACAACAGAGCCCCCAGATCCCGAACAGGTTCCCCAGAACCCCAACAGAGCCCCCGGGACGACAACAGAGCCCCCGGGACGACAACAGAGCCCCCGGGACGACAACAGAGCCCCCGGGGCCCCCGGGACGACAACAGAGCCCCCGGGACACCAACAGAGCCCCCGGGACACCAACAGAGCCCCCGGGACACCAACAGAGCCCCCGGGACACCAACAGAGCCCCCGGGACACCAACAGAGCCCCCGGGACACCAACAGAGCCCCCGGGACACCAACAGAGCCCCCGGGACACCAACAGAACTCCCAGGACCCTAACAGAACCCCCAGGAACCCAACAGAGCCCTCAGAAGCCGAAAAGAGCTTCCAGGACCCCAACAGAGCCTCCAGGACCACAACAGAACCCCCAGGACCCCAATAGAGACCCCAAAACACCAACAAAGCCCCCAGGACCACAACAGAACCTCCAGGACCACAACAGAGTCCCCAGGTCCCCGACAGAGTCCCCAGGTCCCCGACAGAGCCCCCAGGTCCCCGACAGAGCCCCCAGGACCCCGACAGAGCCCCCAGGACCCCGACAGAGCCCCCAGGACCCCGACAGAGCCCCCAGGACCCCGACAGAGCCCCCAGGACCCCGACAGAGCCCCCAGGACCCCGACAGACTCCCCGCGATAACAATAAAGCTGCCAAAAAAACAGCAGAGACCCCAGGACCACCACGGAGCCCTCAGGACCCCAACAGAACCCCCAGGTCCCCAACAGAGACCCCAGAACCCCAACAGAGCTCCCAGGACACCAACAGAGCCCCCGCGACCCCAACAGAGCCTCCAGGACAACAACAGAGCCCCCAGGAAAACAACAGAGCCCCCAGGAAAACAACAGAGCACCCAGGAAAACAACAGAGCCCCCAGGAACCCAACAGAGCCCTCAGAAGCCGAAAAGAGCTCCCAGGACCCCAACAGAGCCCCCAGGACCCCAACAGAACCCCCAGGACCCCAACAGAACCCCCAGGACCCCAACAGAACCCCCAGGACCACAACAGAACCCCCAGGACCACAACAGAACCCCCAGGACCCCAACAGAGCCCCCAAAACACCAACAGAGCCCCCAAAACACCAACAGAGCCCCCAAAACACCAACAGAGCCCCCAAAACACCAACAGAGCCCCCAAAACACCAACTGAACCCCCAGGTCCCCGACAGAGCCCCCGGGTCCCCGACAGAGCCCCCAAGGGCACAACAGAGCCCCCAAATCCCGAACAGGTTCCCCAGAACCCCAACAGAGCCCCCGGCACGACAACAGAGCCCCCGGCACGACAACAGAGCCCCCGGCACGACAACAGAGCCCCCGGCACGACAACAGAGCCCCCGGCACGACAACAGAGAACCCGGGACCCCAAGAGAACACCCAGGACCCTAACAGAACCCCCAGGACCCCAACAGAGACCCAGGACCCCAACAGAGCCCTCAGAAGCTGAAAAGAGCTCCCAGGACCCCAACAGAGCCCCCAGGACCCCAACAGAGCCAAAAGGACCCCAACAGAGCCAAAAGGACCCCAACAGAGCCAAAAGGACCCCAACAGAGGCCCCGCGACAACAATAAAGCTGCCAAAAAAACAACAGAGACCCCAGGACCACCACGGAGGCCTCAGGACCCCAACAGAGCTCCCAGGACCCCAACAGAGCCCCCGCGACCCCAACAGAGCCCCCGCGACCCCAACAGAGCCCCCGCGACCCCAACAGAGCCCCAAGGAAAACAACAGAGCCCCAAGGAACACAACAGAGACCCCAGGACAACAAGAGAGCCCCCAGGACAACAAGAGAGCCCCCAGGACAACAAGAGAGCCCCCAGGACCCCAACAGAGCCCCCAGGACAACGAAAGAGCCCCCAGAAACACAACAGAGATCCCAGGACCCCAACAGAGCCCTCAGGAACCCAACAGAGCCCTCAGGAACCCAACAGAGCCCCCATTACACCAGCGAAGACCCCAGGACCCCAACAGGGCCCCCAGGACCCCAGCGAAGACCCCAGGACCCCAGCGAAGACCCCAGGACCCCAGCGAAGACCCCAGGACCCCAACAGAGCCGCCATTACACCAGTGAAGACCCCAGTACAACAACAGAGCCCCCAAGACACGAACAGATCCTCCGGGACCGCCACAGAGCCCCTGGGACCCTCAACAGAGCTCTCAGGAACCGAACAGAGCCCCCATTACCCCAGCGAAAACCCCAGGACCCCAACAGAGCCCCCAGGACCCCAACAGAGCCCCCAGGACCCCAACAGGGACAGCAGAACTTCAACAGGGACCCCAGGACCCCTACAGGGACCCCGGAACCACAACAGGGCCCCCGGGACCCCAACAGGGCCTCCATTACACCAGCGAAGACCCCAGGACACGAACAGAGCTTCCGGGACCCCAACAGTGCCCCCAGGACCCCAACAGATCCCCCAGGACCCCAACAGAGCCCCCAGGACCCCAACAGAGCCCCCAGGACCCCAACAAACTCCCCGCGATAACAATAAAGCTGCCAAAAAAACAGCAGAGACCCCAGGACCACCACGGAGCCCTCAGGAACCCAACAGAACCCCCAGGACCCCAACAGAGACCCCAGAACCCGAACAGAGCTCCCAGGACCCCAACAGAGCCTCCAGGACAAAAACAGAGCCCCCAGGTCCCCAACAGAGCCCCCAGGTCCCCAACAGAGCCCCCAGGTCCCCAACAGAGCCCCCAGGTCCCCAACAGAGCCCCCAGGTCCCCAACAGACTCCCCGCGATAACATTAAAGCTGCCAAAAAAACAACAGAGACCCCAGGACCACCACGGAGCCCTCAGGACCCCAACAGAACCCCCAGGACCCCAACAGAGACCCCAGAACCCGAACACAGCTCCCAGGACACCAACAGAGCCCCCGCGACCCCAACAGAGCCTCCAGGACAACAACAGAGCCCCCAGGAACCCAACAGAGCCCCAAGGACCACAACAGAGCCCCAAGGAACCCACTAGAGACCTCAGGACCACAAGAGAGACCCCAGGACCTTTACAGAGCCCCCAGGACCCCTACAGAGACCCCAGAACCCCAACAGAGCTCCCAGGACACCAACAGAGCCCCCGCGACCCCAACAGAGCCTCCAGGACAACGAAAGAGCCCCCAGAAACACAACAGAGACCCCAGGACCCCAACACAGCGCCCAGGACCCCAACAGAGCCCCCATTACACCAGCGAAGACCCCAGGACAACAACAGGGACCCCAGGACCCCAACAGAGCACCCAGGACCCCAAAAGAGAACCCAGGAGAACAACAAAGCTCCCAAAAACCAGAACAGAGGCCCCGGAACCCCAACAGAGCCCCCGGGACCCCAACAGAGCCCCCAAGGGAACAACAGAGCCCCCAGATCCCGAACAGGTTCCCCAGAAATCCAACAGAGCCCCCGGGACGACAACAGAGCCCCCGGGACGACAACAGAGCCCCCGGGACGACAACAGAGCCCCCGGGACGACAACAGAGCCCCCGGGACGACAACAGAGCCCCTGGGACACCAACAGAGCCCCCGGGACCCCAACAGAACTCCCAGGAACCCAACAGAGCCCTCAGAAGCCGAAAAGAGCTTCCAGGACCCCAACAGAGCCCCCAGGACCACAACAGAACCCCCAGGACCCCAATAGAGACCCCAAAACACCAACAGAGCCCCCAGGACCACAACAGAGCCCCCAGGTCCCCGACAGAGCCCCCAGGACCCCGACAGAGCCCCCAGGACCCCGACAGAGCCCCCAGGACCCCGACAGACTCCCCGCGATAACAATAAAGCTGCCAAAAAAACAGCAGAGACCCCAGGACCACCACGGAGCCCTCAGGACCCCAACAGAACCCCCAGGACCCCAACAGAGACCCCAGAACCCCAACAGAGCTCCCAGGACACCAACAGAGCCCCCGCGGCCCCAACAGAGCCCCCAGGAAAACAACAGAGCCCCCAGGAAAACAACAGAGCCCTCAGAAGCCGAAAAGAGCTCCCAGGACCCCAACAGAGCCCCCAGGACCCCAACAGAACCCCCAGGACCCCAACAGAACCCCCAGGACCCCAACAGAACCCCCAGGACCCCAACAGAGACCCCAAAACACCAACAGAGCCCCCAAAACACCAACTGAACCCCCAGGTCCCCGACAGAGCCCCCGGGTCCCCGACAGAGCCCCCAAGGGCACAACAGAGCCCCCAAATCCCGAACAGGTTCCCCAGAACCCCAACAGAGCCCCCGGCACGACAACAGAGCCCCCGGCACGACAACAGAGCCCCCGGGACCCCAACAGAGCCCCCGGGACCCCAACAGAGCCCCCGGGACCCCAACAGAGCCCCCGGGACCCCAACAGAGCCCCCGGGACCCCAACAGAGCCAAAAGGACCCCAACAGAGCCAAAAGGACCCCAACAGAGCCAAAAGGACCCCAACAGAGCCAAAAGGACCCCAACAGAGGCCCCAGGACCCCAACAGAGGCCCCGCAACAACAATAAAGCTGCCAAAAAAACAACAGAGACCCCAGGACCACCACGGAGGCCTCAGGACCCCAACAGAGCTCCCAGGACCCCAACAGAGCCCCCGCGACCCCAACAGAGCCCCCGCGACCCCAACAGAGCCCCCGCGACCCCAACAGAGCCCCCGCGACCCCAACAGAGCCCCCAGGACAACAAGAGAGCCCCCAGGACCCCAACAGAGCCCCCAGGACCCCAACAGAGCCCCCAGGACCCCAACAGAGCCCCCAGGACCCCAACAGAGCCCCCAGGACAACGAAAGAGCCCCCAGAAACACAACAGAGATCCCAGGACCCCAACAGAGCCCTCAGGAACCCAACAGAGCCCTCAGGAACCCAACAGAGCCCCCATTACACCAGCGAAGACCCCAGGACCCCAACAGGGCCCCCAGGACCCCAGCGAAGACCCCAGGACCCCAGCGAAGACCCCAGGACCCCAGCGAAGACCCCAGGACCCCAACAGAGCCGCCATTACACCAGTGAAGACCCCAGTACAACAACAGAGCCCCCAAGACACGAACAGATCCTCCGGGACCGCCACAGAGCCCCTGGGACCCTCAACAGAGCTCTCAGGAACCGAACAGAGCCCCCATTACCCCAGCGAAAACCCCAGGACCCCAACAGAGCCCCCAGGACCCCAACAGAGCCCCCAGGACCCCAACAGGGACAGCAGAACTTCAACAGGGACCCCAGGACCCCTACAGGGACCCCAGGACCCCTACAGGGCCTCCATTACACCAGCGAAGACCCCAGGACACGAACAGAGCTTCCGGGACCCCAACAGAGCCCCCAGGACCCCAAGAGAGCCCCCGGGACTCCAACAGGGGCCCCATTAACCCAGCGAACACCCCAGGACCCCAACAGAGCCCCCAGGCCCACAACAGAGCCACCAGGACCCGAACAGAGCCTCCACGATCCTAACAGAACCCCCAATACTCCAGTGACAACCCCAGAACAACAGAAGAGCCCCCGGGACCCGAACAGAGCCCCCGGGACCCCAGCGAAGACCCCGGGACCGTAACAGTGACACCACAACAACATCATAGCCTCCAGGACATGAACAGAGCCCCCGGGACCGCCAAAGAGCCCCCATTACACCAGCAAAGACCCCAGGACCCCAACAGGGCTCCCGGGACCCCAACAGGGCCCCCAGGACCCCCACAGAGCTCTGCCACCCTCTTTGTGTCTCCTCGATTTAGACAAAACCCTTCCTCGGGCTGTCCCTGTGCCCCAGAGTTCTCTTACCTTATTTGCTGCCATCTAGGATGTCTCCATTCTGGCACTCGTCCCCCGAGAACATCTGTACATTGTTGGAACATGCTGCGGAGTTTTGCGTCGTGTCCGCTCGCCGCATCCTGGAGACATCATTAATCTCTCTGGCCCCCTCGGGACTGCTCCAATCCCTGTGACGACGCCTCTCGTTCTACCAGATTGTTTTTCAAAGCCATCATTGTGACCCAGAGTGGTATTTTTCTTTTCTGTCTTATCATATGCTTCTGTTTGGTAGCTGGCGCCATAAAGATGTCCGTTGTCAGCTCCTATCTCCTCTTTGGTTTTTCAGAGAAAGCAATAGCCTTCTTCTGTTTTTATCAACACGTCTCCCGTAGAGGTTTTTTGTAGAGTTTTGCAACTTTTTTTTTTTTATCTACTTAGGTGTTAGTTGGGTCGCTTTTGTACTATTTCTGATGTTTCTTGTATTTCCACCTTTTTTTTTTTCTCCATTTTCTGTCCTTTGGAACTCACCTAGCTCTCTTAAGGGAGTCAGCCAGAGAGACCTTCGAAGCGGCTCTGAATTATCTGCCATTGACAGTAAATAATTCACTTTGCAACCAGAGATATTTTTGAGAAAAGATTATTACAACATCAAATTCTACTTTATTATTCAACCCTATCTAGAAAATATTCCTGGCGGAAGTTAGGCCATATGCCTGGTCTTGCTAGAAACAAAAAGTAAACCTGCAGCATTTTGGTTTTTTTTATAGGAAGCCAAAAAGCATAAATTTTGGTAATAATATTGTTACTGCATTTAGCAAACTACTTTCTTACATAGGTTAGTAGGAGATCTTTTTTTTATCCACACTGCAGAAAAATTAAGTCTAATTACTTACTCAGTCACATCACTGCTGAAACAAATGTAGTTACAGTACAAGACCAAGCATTATTGATTCCAGTAAAGATCACCATCTGCAGTCAGTGCTTTGCTTGATGTAAATTTAAGACAGATGAAAGAACTTGCTGCTGCTCTTCCTGCTGGCTTTATACCTTCTGGTAGTTCACCCCTCCCCTTTCCCAGGGGAGCGTGGGAAGGGTGGTGGGCGAGGCAGGGAGTATATGAGCCGCAGCTGCGGGGAGGGGAGCTCATTCTATTCTTGGCTTTTTTTGGTCTTAGAGCTTTACTCTTCCTTCAGTCAGCTACAGCTTTTGAGCTAAGCTAATCAGGGAGATGCATTTTGATATTTAGAGAAGGAGAGGTCTTTGTTTGAGGTAGGACTTCAAGGATAAGTCAAGGCTCGGCAGCAGGTCTGGTATAGAGTACATTTGACCACAACCTTTTTCTTCAGGTCAGTAATTTTTTATTCAGAGTTTGTGGGTGGTGAGATTGTTTAATGGTATGTGTTGTTCTCTTTATTCTAGGTGTATTATGCTTTCCTGGAACTCCTGACTAGATTGAAAATGGAACATTGCATTTTTTTCACTAGTGGTGCTGTTTACTGTGTAACTTGCTGGTACCACATCTCTTAATCAGTTTGACAATGGGATTGTCTGGCAGGGGTTAAGGTGAGCATCTTGCACACATTTGTGCAGAGACTGAGCATTTCTTAAGCGAGTGACACGGTTGTGACACATAGTGCCTTTGAGAGCATGGGACGGCTCATTGCCTTTACCAATTGCTCAGTGGACCGTGTCACCCCTGGAAACTTTGCGGCTTGTGATGGGCGCGTCATAAATTATAAGCATCGGGGCTTTGCTTACTTTGTGGTCCTGTAGCCGACCCCCGAGGCTGCGGGAAGGCATAATGTGGGAGATGCCCACAGAACACAGGGCATGGTTTGGAAGAAAGGCTCCTGAGCAGCGGCTGATGCAGGGGGTTCAGGGGTGCAAGTACGGAGAAGCGGCTGTCAGGAGGGGGCGTGCGGTTTCTTCTTTGCCAGTTCAGGAGAAGAGAAGGAGTTTCTAAAGTGTTAAGATGGGGGGATGGTTGAGGAAACGAGGAGTGTTTATCAGCTTCTTTCAGTTTAGTTTTGCAGTTGCCATGGGACATCGGTGAGGTTTGTTTGGTTTGAGTCTCTCTGCAGCTGACGGGGAGCTATGACAAAGACACAAGAGATGAAGCGCAAACCCTCCAGGCCTCCGCATCTGAAGACGGAGGGCTGAACGTCAGGCCTTTGAACCTCAAAGGTGTTAAGGCTTGTACGTGAAGAGCTTGATGTTCTTGTGCATTTGATTTTGTTTTTTTCTAACGGCAGGGTGTAGTTGGAATCTAGGTGGTATTTCTGAATGGAAACAAGACCTCTGGAATTCCTTAGCTATCGGTCAGCATTGGGGTGACTTCTACAATATGTTTTTTGCACATGCAGAGGAATGAGCCGTGTGCCAAAGGGTGATGGAGGAGAGGCGAGCGGAGCGTTGTAAGAAGGTGGGTTCGCATGTGATGTCGGAGGGAAGATGTGACCGGTTGCTATAGGACTGGCTTTTAGGTTTTGATTTGTGGGTGGTTGTTTTTTTCTTTTAATTTTGAAGGCGCAAAGCGGGTTTACGGGCAGCAGAGGTGACTTGGGCAAGGAGAGCCGTGACTAATGGCCTGCAGTAGCAGTTAATGTTCAGGTGTCTTATTGTCAGTGAAGCTACAAGCTTTTGCAGGGGCCTATGGTATCAGACCAGCGTTTGAGGTGAGCCAGGGCGTTAGTGAGGAGGAGCATGGGGCGGATGATTTCTCAGCAGCGCAATGGTAATTTTGTGTCTCTTGGTATCTTGGGTTATCAAGAGCAATGAGGACCGCAGCGTCCCATTCTGGACCCAGTAGGTGAGCAGAGAATCCCGGTGCTTCTGAGGACAGGGATGTTGTGGAAGGTGTTGCCCTGGCCAGCGTGATGCTTACTGTCAGAACTGCTTGTGGGTTTTGTTTTTTTGCAGAGGAGGAAGCGGAACCTGGCGACTGCAGGAGCATCCCAGGTATCCGATGCTTTTTCTGACGAAGACGGGTTTAGAGCCACGTCCCTCTGAAAGCGAAGTAGAGGGATCGGGGCCCGGGGAGGGTCTGGGTCGCCACGCCAACGAAGGCAACCGGTCTGGAGGGAGGGGACCACGGTTGGGCATCGTGGGGAGGGCTTGTGAAGTTAGCATAGGGGAGCGGGCTGTCCCAGAACTGGCCCCTTTGGGCCAGTAAAGGGAAGGCGTTTCTCTTAAGGCCCGGCGGGCAGGGCAGTTCCAGCCTGTGTCTGTGGTGTTGTGTTGTTTGTGTGGTCCGTCTTATGCGTCTTAAAACTTACCTGGGTCTCCAGTTCTTCGTTGGTCTTTGTGCTCAACGAGCACCTTAGGCACCTCAGGTGCCATCCCTAGAGTCTCAAATGCCTGTCGTCGGTGGCATACTGTCAATTGGGCAAGTCTTTCATTTCCCTGTGAGTGTAAAGCGTGGATCGGTGTCACATCTCGCAAGTTTCTGGTTTGTTCTCATTTGCAGTGTCATTCCTGGCTGTGCCAGTCGCTCTTCTCTGTACCGGTCCAGTTTCACGGACGGTGGGACTTCTTCCCTGCATCCTTATGTTCTTAGGTCTTGAAGCCAGGCTTCTCATGCTTCCGTCATCTCTGTGTTGACCGCAACTTCTTGTGAGGGCCTCTTGCGTTGTCTGTTTTTCTGGGGCTGCCGTAGCGCCTCCTTTCTCGGGGTCGTCATGTCCCCGTAGGTCTTCTTGCTGGACAGTGTCTCCCATCAGGGAGTCATTCTTCTTGCAGAGAGTTTTCTCTCTTCTTTGAATCACTTTGTTTGTGGTGGTGTGCGTACCGTTGGTCTGTGCCTGTGTGTTGGCTTGGAGCTGTTCTGTCCAGGGGTGTAAAGTCAGGGGTAGAAGGAATAGCGACAGGAAGCTGCAGTTAATAATTCAATAGGCCTAGACTGTTGCAGCAGAGGTTGGGCAGCGAGCTCGCAGGGAGCAGCCATCGGCAGGCTGCGTGGTCTGTCGTTTGAACAGTGGTTAGAGGAGGGCCTGGGAGCTGCATGGGAGGGGTCAGTCGGTGGCAGCAAAGGAGCTTGAATCTGGACAGCGTTCTGGCTTGTATATGTGGGGCTTGAAGTCTGACCCTTTTTCCATTTATTTAGTGGCAGGCTGCAGTTGCACTGCAGATAGTATTCCAACATGGAATCAGTACATCTGGAACAGTTAATGGCTTGAGCAGCATCCAGGTGACTTTTTCAATGGTTTTTTTTTTTTTCAGATGTCGGGGGACAAGATGGGCACAGAAGACCAATGGAGGCATTGAACAGACCGCTCTATGAAGGCGGATGGGTGCGTAGCGCCAGAGGGAGGATGCGTTCGGTGGCTATGTGACTGCATTATGGTTGGTGGGTTATTTCACCAATGTTGTAGGTGCAAAGAAACAAGCGAAGCAGGATATGGTCACCAGAGGTGCCTCAGTCAAGGAGAACAAAGAGTAGTAGGCTACAGTAGCAGTTATTGTTCTGGTAGGGTATTGTCATTGAAGTTATCAGCATCCCTTACTTGTGGTTTTTCAGGTGGTACTAGAGCCTTCAGGTGGCAACATGTAAACAGCAGGGGCGACATGGGCAAGCACCCAAGGTGAAGGAGCAGGAGATGGGAATTGCTGCGGGCAGGCTGCAATTTTGGCAAGATCTCAGCAAGTGTCTTCTACTTTGTTTTCTTTGCAGGTGTCACACGGTCTCAGACACGCAAAGCAGCATGCTGACAAGAGATCTGACAAGGTGAGGCGGTCATGGGTCGGATCAGTGTCTTGGAGCAAAGTATCATACGGCACCTCAATGATGCGTATCCCTTTTGGTTTTACAGGGGCTGTGCAGCTCGCCTTTGGCATCGGACTGGCGTTTGAGGTGAGCCTGGGTGGCGGCGAGGAGGTGTCTGGGGCAGGTGATTTCTCAGCAGCGCAATGGTAATTTTGTATCTCTTGGTATCTTAGGTTAGCAAGAACGATGAGGGCCGCAGCGTCCCATTCTGGACCCAGTAGGTAAGCGGGGAATCCCAGTGCTTCTGAGGGGGATGGTGTGGATGATGTTGGTGTTGGCCAGCGTGATGCTTACCATCAGAACTCTCTGTGGGTTTTCTTTTTTGCAGAGGAGGAAGTGGAACCTGACGACTGCAGGAGCTTCCCAGGTATCCGATGCGTGTTCCTGCTGAGCATGGATTCAGACCCTCGACCCTCTAAAAGCTAAGTTGAGGGACTGGGAAGGGTCTGGAGGGAGGGGACCACGGTTGGGCATTGCAGGGAGGGCTTGTGAATTTAGCGTAGGAGAGAGGGCCCTTTGGGCATGTAAAGGGAAGGAAGGGGTTTCTCTTCAGCCCAAGTGGGCAGGGCAGTTCCAGCCCATGTCTGTGGTGCTGTGTTTGTGTTGTCTGTCTTCTGTGTCTTAGACCTTACCAGGGTCTCAACATCCTTGTTGTTCCTCACGGTCAAGGAGCACATTATGCACATCAGGCACCACCCCTGGGGTCTTGAATGCCCATACTCATTGGCATAGTGCCAATTGGGCGTGTCTCTTCTTGTCTTAGAAGTGTAAAGCACGGATCGATCTCACGCATTGGAAGTTTCTAGTTGGTTCTCTTTTGCGGTGTTCCAGGCTATGCCAGCAGGTCTTCTCTCTACCGGTCCATTTTCATGGACTGTGGGACTTGTTCCCTGCATCCTTACCATCTTAGGTCTTGAAGCCGGGCTTCTTGCACATCCATTGTCTCCATTTTGACCGTAACTTCTTGTAAGGGACCATAGGGTTCTCCTGTTTTTCTGGGGCTGCTGTGGAGCCTCCTCTCTCGGGGCTGTTGCGGCCCTGTCGGTCTCCTTGTCCGACAGCTTCTCTCGTCCAGCAGTCATTGTTCTTGCAGACAGTTTTCTCTCTTCTTTGAAGCCCATTGTTTGTGGTGTTGTGTGTAATGTTGGTCTATGCCTCTGTGTGTTTTGGCTTGGAGCTGCTCTGCCCAGAGGCATAGAGTCAGGGGTAGGTGTCATAGCGGTAAAAGGCTGCAGTTAATAAGTTGACAGGCGTAGACTGTTTAGGCAAAGGCTGGGCAGTCAGCTTGGATGAAGCAGCCATCAGCAGGCAGCGTGGACTTTAATTTCAACAGTGTTTTACAGAGGTGACTGGAGTTGTGTAGGAGGGGCTGATCGATGGCAGCAAGGCGGATTGAATCTCAACAGTATTCAGGCTTCTATGTGTGGGGTCTAAAGTTTTGTCCTTTTTCCATTGTTTTTTCTTAATGGCAGTCTAGAGTTGGCCTCTAGATGATATTCTGAAATCAAGCAATAGAGCTGGACTCTAAGGTCTTGGTCAGCCGCTGGGTGACACGTTTATTACTTTTTTGCAGTTGCCTGTGAAGAAGATGGGCACCAAAGAGCCATGGAGGTGGCAAGAGGTGCGCCAAAAGAAGGTGGGTTGGTACATGATGTTGAGGGAAGATGTGACCGGTGGCTACATGACTCCACTTGGTGGTTTGTGTGTTATTTTGAAGGCGCAAAGGAATAAGTGCAGTGAGATATCAGCACCAGCAGTGACTTCAACAAGGTGAGCTATGACCAGTGGGTCGAAGTATCAGTTATTTTTCAGGAGTCATATTGTTGGTGAAGCTATAAGCATCCTTTGTTTGTGTTTCGTAGATGATACCCAAGCTGCAGCATGGCGACATGTAAATGGCAGAGACTACACAGGTGAGTAGCCAAGGTAAAGGCTGGGAGATGGCAGTTGGTGTGGGTAGACAGTGTGGTTTTGGGCAGTATCTCAGCATGTGTCTCTTTGCTGTGATTGTTGCAGATACCGCATGCAGACTCGGAGGGTCATGGCAACATGCTGACCAGAGGTCTGAGAAGGTGAGGCAATTGTGGGCCGGGTCAGTGTGTGAGAGCAAAGTATTGTGCAGCAACTCAGCGAAGCGTATCTCTTTTGGTTTCGCAGGGGCTGTGCGGGTCACCTTTGGCATTGGACAAGCTCTTGAGGTGGGCCAGGGTGGCAATGTAGGGTGGGTGACTTCTCAAGGGAGCAATGGTAATTTTGTTTATTGGTATCTGAGGTAGCAGAAGTGATGATGGCTGCACCATCCGACTCTGGAATGACCAGGTGAGCAGAGCACCTGGGTGCTTCTGAGGAGGTGGTTGTTGTGGAAGAGGTTGGTCTTGGCCCGTGTGATGCCTCCTGTCAGCACTGTTTCTGGGTTTTTTCCTTTTCAGATGACAAAGCGGAACCAGGCCACTGCGGGAGCTTCCCAGGTAGCCAATGTGCTCTTTGTCCAGGATGGATTCTCACCCCTGGCCCTCCAAAAGCTAAGTCGAGGGACTGGAGGGAGGGGACCATGGCTGGGAACTGCAGGGAGGGCTTGTAAAGGTAGCATAGGGGAGAGGGCTGTCCAGGAGCAGGCCCCTTTGGTCATGTAAAGGGAAGGAAGGGGTTTCTCTGTAACCCAGGTGGCCAGGCCACTTCCAGCGTGTGTCTTTGGTGCTATGTTGTTTTTGTGGTGTGTCTTGTGTCGCAGACCTTCCTCTGGTCTCGATATCCTTGTTTCTCTTTGCACTCACGAAGCTCATCATGTGCCTCCGTGCCATACCTGGGGTCTCGAATGCGTGTACTCATTGGCATAGTGCCAGTTCAGCTCTTCCCTTCTTGCCTTACAAGCGTAAAGCGTGGATCAGTCTTGCATCTCTCTTTTGCAGCGTCGTTCGAGGCTGTGCCAGCAGCTCTTCTCTCTTCCGGTCCATTTTTATGGACTGTGGGACTTCATCCCTGAATCCTTATGCTCTTAGATCTTGAAGATGGGCTTCTTGCACATCCATCGTCTCCATTTTGACCGTAACTTCTTGTAACAGACCACTCTGTTCTAATCCAGTTTTCTGGGGCTGCCGTGGAGCCTCCTTGCTCTGGGCCATTGTGGCCCTGTCGGTCTCCTTGTCCAACAGCGTCTCCCATCAGGGAGTCATTCTTCTTGTGGAAGAGAGTTTTCTGTCTTGAATCGCATTGTTTGTGTTGTGTGTAATGTTGGTCTGTGCCTGCGTGTTCTTGCCTTGGAACTGCTCTGGCCAGGGAAACCAGGGAACCCGTAAATGGCAGACTCAGAGTGGGTGAGCAGCCAAATACAGGAGCAGGAGATTGGGATTGATGCAGGCAAGCTTTGGTTTTGGGCAGTATCTCAGCATGTGCTGTTTGCTTTGATTTTTTTTTTGGCAGGTGCTGCACATAGCCTCAGAGGAGCAGAGCAGTGTGCTGACAAGAGGTCTGAAAAGATGAGGCAGTTGTGTGCCGGGTCAGCGTGCGAGAGCAAATTATTGTACAGCAACTCAGTGAGGGGTGTTTCTCTTGGTTCTGCAGGGGCTGAGCGGACCGCCTTTGGCATTGGACAACTGTTTGAGGTGAGCTGGGGTGGCAGCGAGGGGGAGCGTGGCGGGCGTGACTTCTCATGGGCATAATGGTAATTTTGTGTCTCTTGGTATCTGATGCAGCAGAAGTGATGATGGTGCAGCATCCGACTCTGGAACGAGCACGTGAGCAGAGCACCCGGGTGCTTCTGAGGAGGGGGTTGTTGTGGAAGAGATTGGTCTTGGCCAGTGTGATGCTTCCTGTCAGCACTGTTTCTGGGTTTTTTTCCTTTTCAGATGACAAAGCGGAACCAGGCGACTGCAGGAGCTTCCCAGTTAGCCAATGTGTTTTTTGTCGAGGACGGATTCAGACCCCTGGCCCTACAAAAGCGAAGTCGAGGGACTGGGCTTAGAAGAGTCTAGAGGGAGGGCAACACGGTTGGGCACTGCAGGCAGGGCTTCTAAAGTTAGTGTAGTGGAGAGCTGTGCAGGAGCAGGCCTCTCTAGGCATGTAAAGCGAAGGGGTTTCCCTTCATCCTAGGACTAGTATGGGCAGGGCAGTTCCAGCCTGTGTCTGCGGTGCTATATTGTTTTTGTGGTGTCTTCTGTGTCGTAGACCATCTTCTGTTCTTGATGTCCTTGTTGCTCTTTGCGCTCAAGAAGCTTATCAGGTGCCTTGGATGCCATCTTTAGGCCCTCAAATGCCTGTACTCATTGGATAGTGTCAACTGGGAGGTTCTCTTCTTGGCTTACAAATGTGAAGTATGGGTCAGTCTTGTTTTGAAAGCTTCTGGTCAGTTCTCTTTGGTGTCGTTCCAGGCTGTGTCAGCAGCTCCTCTCTTATGGTCCATTGTCATGGACTGTGGGAGCTTTTCCTGGAATCCTTATGCTCTTAGGTCTTGAAGACAGGCTTCTCGCACATCCATCATCTCCATTTTGACCATAACATCTTGTAAGGGACCATTGGGTTCTACTGTTTCTCTGGGGCTGCCATGGAGGCTCCTCGCTCTTGGCCGTTGTGGCTCTGTCTCCTTGTCTGACAGCTTCTCTCATCTGGCAGTCATTGTTCTTGCGCAGAGTTTTCTCTCCACTTTGAATCCCATTGTTTGTGGTGTTGTGTGTAAAGTCAGTCTGTGCCTGTGTGTGTTTGGCTTGGAGCTGCCCTGCCCAGAGGTGTAGAATCAGGGGTAGGTGTCATAGTGACAAGAGGCTGGGGTTAACAGGTCGACAGGGCTAGACTGTTTAGGCAGGGGCTGGGAAGTGAGCTCGGATGGAGCGGTCATCAGCAGAGAGTGTCTGTCATTTCAACAGTATTTTACAGAGGTGATGGGAGTCGTGTGGGAGGGGCTGATCATCAGCAGCAAAGCAGACTAAATGTTGACGGTGCTAAGGCTTATGCATGGGGGGCCTTTGAGTTTGGCCCTTTATTTCTTTATGTAATGGCAGGCTGTTTTTTGGACTCTAGGCGCTATTCCAAAATGGAATCAATATATCTGGAATTGTTAATGTCTTAAGCAGCATCTGGGTGACTTGTTCAATATTTATTTCAGGTGTCACGGAACAAGATGGGCACCAAATACCAATGGAGGCGCCGAGCAGAGCGTCATAAGGAGGTGGGTTGGCGCATGGTGTTGAAGGGAAGACATAATTAGTGGCTGTAGGACTGCCTTACAGTTGGTGTGGGGTTTTTCTTCCAATATTGTAGGTGCAAAGCAATGAGTGAAGCATGATATCGGCACAAGGGGTGACTCAGGCAAGGTGAGCAAAGACTAGTAGGCTGAAGTAGCAGTTATTTTTCTGGTGTGCTGCTGTTGGTGAAATTACCATCATCCCTGTTTGTGTTTTCCAGGTGGTACCTGAGCCTCAGCATGGGAACATGTCAAAGTCAGGGGCAACATGGGTGAGCAGCCAAGGTAAAGGAGCAGGAGGTGGGAACCGGTGTGGCAGATGGCAGTTTTGGGCAGTATCTCAGCATGTGTCTGCTACTCTTTTTTTTTTTGTAGGTGCCACACATAGTCCTGAAGGGGCAAAGCAGCATGCTGACAAGAGGTCTGAGAAGGTGAGGCGGTTGTGGACCGGGTCAGTGTGTGAGAGCCAAGTATTGTGCAGCAACTCAGTGAGACGTCTCTCCCTTGGTTTTGCAGGGACTGTGCGGGCCGCCTTTGGCACTGGACAAGCTCTTGAGGTGAGCCGGAGTGGCAGCAAGGAGCGCAGGGCAGGTGACTTCTCACAGGTGCAATGATCCTTTTGTGTGTCTTGGCATCTTAGGTTGCAGAGGTGATTATGGCTACAGTGTCCGACTCTGGAATGAACAAGTGAGCAGCAGAGCATCCTGGTGCTTCTGAGGGGGTTGTTGTGGAAGAGGTTGGTCTTGGCCAGTGTGATGCTTACTGTCTGCACCATGTGTGGTCTGTGATGTCCTCATCTTCTCTGTCTTTTTCAGATGATGAAGCAGACCTGTCGAATGGAGGAACATCCCAGTTAGCCAACGTGCTTGTTGTCGAGGATGGATTCAGACCCCTGGCCCTACAAAAGCTAAGTTGAGGGACTGGGGCTGGGAAGGGTCTGGAGGGAGGGGACCACAGGTGGGCATTGCAGGCAGGGCTTGTAAAGGTAGCATAGGGGAGAGGGCTGTGCAGGAGTGGGCCCCTTTGGGCATATAAAGGGACCGGGTTTCCCTTTATCCTAGGACTAGCCCGGGCAGGGCAGTTCCAGCCTGTGTCATCAGTGCTATGTTGTTTTTGTGGTGTGTCTTGTGTCGCAGACCTTCCTCTGGTCTCGATATCCTTGTTTCTCTTTGCACTCACGAAGCTCATCATGTGCTTCTGTGCCATACCTGGGGTCTCAAATGTGTGTACTCATTGGCATAGTGCCAGTTCAGCTCTTCCCTTCTTGCCTTACAAGCGTAAAGCGTGGATCAGTCTTGCATCTCTTTTGCGGTGTCGTTCCAGGCTCTGCCAGCAGCTCTTCTCTCTTCCGGTCCATTTTTATGGACTGTGGGCCTTCTTTCCTGAATCCTTATGCTCTTAGATCTTGAAGATGGGCTTCTTGCACATCCATCATCTCCATTTTGACCGTAACTTCTTGTAACGGACCGTTCTGTTGTAATCTAGTTTTCTGAGGCTGCCGTGGAGCCTCCTCGCTCTGGGCCATTGCGGCTCTGTCGGTCTCCTTGTCCGACAGCTTCTCTCATCCAGCAGTCATTGTTCCTATGGGGAGTTTTTTCTCTCTTCTTTGAATTCCATTGTTTGTGGTGTTGTGTGTAATGTTGGTCTGTGCCTGTGCATGTATGGCTTGGAACTGCTCTGGCCAGGGAAACCAGGGAACCCGTAAATGGCAGACGCAGAGTGGGTGAGCAGCCAAGATACAGGAGCAGGAGATTGGGATTGATGCAGGCAAGCTTTGGTTTGGGGCAGTATCTCAGCATGTGCTGTTTGCTTTGATTTTATTGCTGGTGCTGTACATAGCCTCGGAGGAGCACAGCAACATGCTGACATGAGGTCCAGAACGTGAGGCAGTTGTGGGCCAGGTGAGTGTGTGAGAGCAGAGTAATGTGCAGCAAGTCAGTGAGGCATGTCTCTTTAGGTTTTGCAGGGGCTTTGAGGAACACCTGTGGCATTGGGCAACTGTTTGAGATGAGCTGGGGTGGCAGCGAGGAGGAGCGTGGAGAGGGTGACTTCTCACGGGCGTAATGGTAATTGTGTGTCTCTTGGTATCTGAGGTAGCAAAAGCAATGATGGCCGCAGCGTCCGACTCTGGAACGAGCAGGTGAGCGGAGCACCCTGGTGCTTCTGAGGAGGGGGTTGTTGTGGAAGAGATTGGTCTTGGCGAATGTGATGCTTATTGTCAGCACTCTTTCTGGGTTTTCTCTTTTTCAGTGATGAAGTGCAACCTGGTGACTGCAGGAGCATCCCAGATACCCAATGCATTTTTGGTCGAGGTTGGATTTAGAGCCCATGTCCCTCTGCAAGCTAAGTTCAGGGGCTTGGAAGGGTCTGGAGGGAGGGGACTACGGTTGGGTATTGCAGGGAAGGCTTGTGAAGCTAGTGTAGGGGAGAGGGCTGTCCAGGAACAGGCCCCTTTGGGTGGGTCAAGAAAAGGGGTTTCTCTGTAGCCCAGCGGGGCAGGGTAGTTACAGCCTGTGTCTGTGGTGGTGTGTCATCTGTGTGGTCTGTGTTTTGTGTCTTGGATTTTACCTGTGTGTCAACATTGTCATTGCTCTTCTGTGCTCAGTGAGCACATTATGCATATCAGGTGCCATTCCTAGGGTCTGGAATGCTTGTACTCTTTGGCATAGTGTCCACTGGGTGCTTCTCATGGTACATTTTGCGCATAAAGTGTGGATCGGTGTCACATCTTGAAAGTTTCCCATCAGCTCTCTTTTGCGGTGTCATCCCAGGCTGTGTCAGCAGCTCTTCTCTCTAGAGGTCCATTTTCATGGACTGTGGGACTTCTTCCCTGCAATTTTTCGTTCTTAGGTCTTGAAGCCGGCTTCTTGGAGATCCATCATCTCCGTTTAGAGCGTAACTTCTTGTAACGGACCATTCTGTTCAATTCTGCTCTTCTGGGGCTGCCATAGAGCCTCCTTGTTCTGGGCCATTGTGGCCCTGCTGGTCTTCTTGCCGGACAGCATCTTCCGTCGGGGAGTCATTCTTCTTGCCGAGAGTTTTCTCTGTTCTTTAAATCCCATTGTGTGTGGTGGTGCATGTAATGTTGGTCTGTGCCTCTGTGTGCGTTTTGTTTCGTGCTTCTCTGCCCAGGGGTGTAGAGTGAGGGTTAGGTGGCATAGCGATAGGAGACTATGCTTAGTCTGTTGATAGGCCTCGACTGTTCAGGCAGCAGTTGGCTAGTGAGCTCGCATGGAGTTGCTCCTTGGCAGGCATTGCGGTCTGTCATTTCAACAGTGTTTTGAAGTGATGATGGGAGCTATGTGGGAGGGGATGATCAGCAGTAGCAAAGACGACTGAATGTTGACAGTGTTCAGGCTTGTAGGTGTGGGGCTTCAAGTTTTGGTTGTTTGGGGGGTTTGTTTTTAATTGCAAGCTTTTTTTTGGGTTCTAGAAGGCATTCCAAAACGCTACCGATATTGCTGGAATTCCTAAGTTAAGTATCAGCAACTGGGTATCTTGTGGAAGGGAGTGGTGTTTGCTAATGTGATGCTTCCAGTCAGTAATGTTAGTGAGGTGTGTTTGTTCACATATTTTATGCAGATACTGAAGTAGAACACGTGGAATGCAGGAGCATCCGATTTTATGATGTGCTCAATGAGGATGGATTCTGCATCCTTCCCTCAAAGGTAAATCCAGGGCAAAAGATGTGGGTGAGGGGAGTTGTGGAGGGAGCTATTTAGGATCTGATAACTTTGGGGCGGACAGAGGTCTTGGCATCTGTCCTTTAGGGTGTGAGTGTTCTGGCCTGTGTGTGTTTCCCAGTGTCATTTGTGTTGTGTGATTAGTCTTGTATGTGATGCTTTCTCCAGGTATCTACCTTCCATCCTGTGGGCTCTCTACACTCTTGTGCACTTTGGTCGGTGTGCATTGGGTGTCTCAAGCTTTGCTGCTTAGGCCTAGAGCCTGTCACGTGTTCCTCATCTTGCGATTGGAGCTTTAGGTGTGGTGTTCATCAGAGGTCTTTCTGGAGAGTCCCCTTTGCGGAGGTGGTCTGGGCCAGAATGAAAGCCCTGCTCATGGGAGTTCTGCTACCATAGAGTTGCCCTGCAGCATTTCATCTCTGCCTCGTTATGGGCTTAGGTCTTAAATCCCAGCTTCTCAAAACTCCGTATTGGTTTTGACCGCCATCTGCGACTGCATTATTTTGCAGCGTTTTGTGTTCTTTTGCACTGTATTATTATGCCTTGTATCGCCTGCCATGTGAGTGTCTCACACTGAATAGTCCTTTATTGTGTGTTGTATTGCAGTGCTCTATTTCTATTGAATTGTACAGCCCTGTATTTTTTTTCTCATAGCACTGTGTTTTTATTTGTATTGCCTTGTATTGCTCTGTAGTGTTGTTTGTGTTGTGGTGCTCTATATTTGAATTTTTAATTCAATGTTTGGGCGTGTTGCACTGCAGCACTCATTACTTGCATGGCCTGCTATCAAAGACTGTCTTGCCTTATATGAACTCGTATTGTGTTTTGTAATGTGGAGCTCTGTATTTGAATATGTGTAGGCTTGTATAGCCATGTATATTTTTTTTTTCTTGTGGATCTCTGTATTTGATCTAGCATTGCATTGTTGGTGTCTGTACCGGTCTTGGATTGCAGCGCTCTGTGCTTGAAGCGAGCGATACCTGGGACCGTCTTGCATTGCATGGCTCTGTAGGGTGTTTTGTCTTGCATTGCATCAATGTGTGCTTGTATCGAATGTTACCTGAGAGTGCCCCGCTTTGTATGATGCCGTATTGTGTTTTTTACTGCAGCACTCTGTTCTTGATTTTGCATTGCAGTGCTTGTCTCTGTATCGGTCTGGCATTGCAGTGCTCTGTACTTGTATGCTCTGTTCTTGGAGACTGTCTTGCCTTGTATTGAGGGCCGTGTTGAGTTTTGTATCGTGGAGCTCTGTATTTACTTGATTTTGAAGTGCATTGTATATCTCTGTCAGTCTTGCATTGCAGTGCTCTGTACGGACGCTCTCTGAGACGGTTCAGCATTGTATGGGCCTGTGTTGCGGTTTGTCTTGTCGGTGATGTAAGAGTGCGCTGCATTGTATGGCACTGGTGGTGCCAGTGTTCTCTGATTCGGTGTTTAAGTCCATACGGTATGGCATTGCAGCATCAGGGTAGAGGCTGGAAGCGACTCGGAGGTCTTTACGCATGTGAGATGGAGTCAAGCTTATCGCAATTGGATTGAGAGGTAGCATGAGGTAAATCTGTAACTCAGCAATGTCTTTCCTATTGACTTTGCAGGCACTTTGCAGCAAGCCTCCAGAAACAGTTGAGGCGAGGTCTGAGGTGCAGTGTGATGGGCCTCAGCAGTCGGTTGCTTTGGTGCTCATCAGTTCTCAGGATGCTCTGGAATTCTTAATTGTCACAGAGGAATTTGACTGTTATTGTTGGTTTTAGAGTGAAGCTGCAGAGGGCTGCCTTATATTCTGGCGTGGTGTCTGTTAAGGAGGCTCGTGTTATTTTTTTGCATGTGACAGAGCGGCCCAAGGTGCTTGTAGAGCATCAGGCATATTGTCATCGTACTGCAATCGCAGCAGCTGTCAGTAGTATCTATGCAGGGTTGAGTTATTGACACGGTGTCAGTTGAGCAGATCTTGTTTCACTGAATGATGTGCTAGGGCAGTGCCACTAGACCGATCCAGCATCATTTGTGCACTAGTTTAGTCTGCTTTGCAGCTTGAGCTTTACCAGCAGGTGTTTCCTTGCTGACTGTTCTTGACAGTTATCCCAGGGGTTTATTTCCTGCGGCATCCTAGTTCTATTGCTTTTGTGGCACTCAGTCTCCATCGATGACTGTGACTCAGTCCCCTGTCTTTTAGCCAAAGCCGAGGTGCTCTCAAGGCAGGGCACACCAGAGGGTCCCTGCCACATAGCCTCAGCATTGTTGTGTTTATTGTCAGGCTGTGTATCTTAGTGTAGCAGTAACAGTCCCCTGTGTGGTAGTCTGGTGTCCCGAGGTCATGTCTGTAGAGAGCGTGTGCGTTTGAGGTACAGATGCTTTGTGTGTTCGTGTAGCAATTCTAGTAGGGATGGAACAGTCCCAGCACGGGGTGGTCCTGTGTTGATTAGCATGGCCCTTTTGGGTGGAGGTTGTATGGGGTTTTTTCAAGACCATAGAGTTGACGGCCAAAACCATAGAGATGCAGTTCCAATGCCCTGGAGGACTTCCGGACCATAGAGTTTCTCTCCGGAACCATAGAGATGCAGTTCTGGTGCTGTGGAGGACTTCCGGACCATAGAGTTGATGGCCGGGACCATAGAGATGCAGTTCTGGTGCTGTGGAGGACTTTCGGACCATAGAGTTGATGGTCGGGACCATAGAGATGCAGTTCCGGTGCTGTGGAGGATTTCCGGACCATAGAGTTTCTCTCCTGAACCATAGAGATGCAGTTACTTTGCTGTGGAGGACTTCCGGACCATAGAGTTCACAGCCAGAACCATAGAGATGCAGTTCCGGTGCTGTGGAGGACTTCCGGACCATAGAGTTGACGGTCGGAGCCATAGAGATGCAGTTCCGGTGCTTTGGAAGACTTTCGGATCATAGAGTTGACGGTCTGAACCATAGAGATGGAGTTCCGGTGCTTTGGAGGACTATCGGACCATAGAGTTTCTCTCCGGAACCATAGCGATGCAGTTACGTTGCTGTGGAGGACTTTCAGACCATAGAGTTGACGGATGGAACCATAGAGATGCAGTTCCGGTGCTTTGAGGGACTTTCGGACCATAGAGTTGATGGCCGGAACCATAGAGATGCAGTTCCGGTGCTGTGGAGGACTTTCGGACAATAGAGTTGACGGCCGGAACCATAGAGATGCAGTTCCGGTCCCTTGGAGGACTTCCGGACCATAGAGTTGACGGCTGGAACCATAGAGATGCAGATCCGGTTCCCTGGAGGACTTTCGGACCATAGAGTTGCCGGCCGGAACCATAGAGATGAAGTTGCGGTGCTTTGGAGGACTTTTGGACCATAGAGTTGACCACCACAACCATAGAGACGCAGTTCCGGTGCTCGGGAGGACTTTCGAACAATAGAGTTGACTGCCAGAACCATAGAGATGCAGTTCCGGTGCTTTGGAGGACTTCCGGACCATAGAGTTTCTGTCCGGAACCATAGAGATGGAGTTCCGGTGCTTTGGAGGACTTCCGGACCATAGAGTTTCTGTCTTAACCATAGACATGAAGCTCCGGAACTGCATCTCTATGGTTCGGAGAGAAACTCTATGGTACGGAAGTCCTCCAAAGCACCGGAACTCCGTCTCTATGGTTCCGGACAGAAACTCTATGGTCCGGAAGTCCTCCAAAGCACCGGAACTCCGTCTCTATGGTTAAGACAGAAACTCTATGGTCCGGAAGTCCTCCAAAGCACTGCAACTCCATCTCTATGGTTCCAGAGAGAAACTCTATGGTACGGAAGTCCTCCAAAGCACTGGAACTCCGTCTCTATGGTTCTGACTGTCAACTCTATGGTCCGGAAGTCCTCCACAGCAACGTAACTGCATCTCTATGGTTCGGAGAGAAACTCTATGGTACGGAAGTCCTCCAAAGCACTGGAACTCCGTCTCTATGGTTCCGGCCGTCAACTCTATGGTCCGGAAGTCCTCCAAAGCACTGCAACTCCATCTCTATGGCTCCAGAGAGAAACTCTATGGTACGGAAGTCCTCCAAAGCACTGGAACTCCGTCTCTATGGTTCCGACCGTCAACTCTATGGTCCGGAAGTCCTCCACAGCAACGTAACTGCATCTCTATGGTTCCGGAGAGAAACTCTATGGTACAGAAGTCCCCCAAAGCACCGGACCTGCATCTCTATGGTTCCGGCCGTCAACTCCATGGTCCGGAAGTCCTCCACAGCAACGTAACAGCATCTCTATGGTTCCCGCAGTCAACTCTATGGTCCGGAAGTCCTCCAAAGCACTGCAACTTCATCTCTATGGTTCCGGAGAGAATCTCTATGGTACGGAAGTCCTCCAAAGCAGTGGAACTGCATCTCTATGGTTCCGACCATCAACTCTATGGTCCGAAAGTCCCCCAAAGCACCGGAACTGCATCTCTATGGTTCCGGCCGTCAACTCTATGGTCCGAAACTCCCCCAAAGCACCGGAACTCCGTCTCTATGGTTCCGACCGTCAACTCTATGGTCCGGAAGTCCTCCAAAGCACCGCAACTTCATCTCTATGGTTCCGGAGAGAAACTCCATGGTCCGGAAGTCCTCCAGGGCACTGGAACTGCATCTCTATGGTTCTGGAGAGAAACTCTATGGTACGAATGTCCTCGAAAGCACCGGAACTCCGTCTCTATGGTTCAGACCGTCAACTCTATGGTCCGAAAGTCCTCCAAAGGACCGGAACTCCGTATCTATGCTTCCGGAGAGAAACTCTATGGTCCGGAAGTCCTCCAGAGCACTGGAACTGCATCTCTATGGTTCTGGCCGTCAACTCTATGGTCCAAAAGTCCTCCAAAGCACCGGAAGTGCATCTCTATGGTTCCGGAGAGAAACTCTATAGTCCGGAAGTCCTCCACAGCAACCTAACTCCATCTCTATGGTTCCGGAGAGAAACTCTATGGCACGGAAGTCCCCCAAAGCACCGGAACTGCATCTCTATGGTTCCGGCCATCAACTCTATGGTCCGAAAGTCCTCCACAGCACTGGAACTGCATCTCTATGGTTCCGGTCGTCAACTCTATGGTCCGAAAGTCCTCCACAGCACTGGAACTGCATCTCTATGATTCAGACCGTCAACTCTATGGTCCGAAAGTCCTCCAAAGGACCGGAACTGCATCTCTATGGTTCCAGCCGTCAACTCCATGGTCCGGAAGTCCTCCACAGCACCGGAACTGAATCTCTATGGTTCCGGCCGTCAACTCTATGGTCCAAAAGTCCCCCAAAGCACCGGAACTGCATCTCTATGGTTCCGGAGAGAAACTCTATGGTCCAAAAGTCCTCCAAAGCACCAGAACTGCATCTCTATGGTTCCGGCCGTCAACTCGATGGTCCGAAAGTCCTCCACAGCAACGTAACTCCATCTCTATGGTTCCGGAGAGAAACTCGATGGCACGGAAGTCCTCCAAAGCACTGGAACTCCGTCTCTATGGTTCCGTCCATCAACTCTATGATCCAAAAGTCCTCCAAAGGACCGGAACTGCATCTCAATGGTTCCGGCCGTCAACTCTATGGTCCGAAAGTCCCCCAATGCACCGGAACGACATCTCTATGGTTCCGGCCGTCAACTCCATGGTCCGAAAGTCCTCCAAAGCACTGGAACTTCATCTCTATGGTTCCGGCCGTCAACTCTATGGTCTGAAAGTCCTCCACAGCAAGGTAACTCCATCTCTATGGTTCCGGAGAGAAACTCTCCGGTCCGGAAGTCTTCCAGAGAACGGGAAATGCATCTCTATGGTTCCGGAACTGAACTCTATGATCCGGAAGTCCTCCATAGAATACGATTTAGATTTAGGTTTAGCTTTACAGTTAGGTTTAGGTTTTAGGTTTAGGTTTACCTTTAGGGTTAGGTTTAGGCTTAGGGGTTAGAGTTAAGTTGAGGCATTAGGTTTAGGTTTAGCTTTAGGGTTACAGTTGCAGTGAGCTTTAGATTTAGGTGTGGGTTTAGGTTTAAGTGTTACATTTAGACTTAGGGGTTGGGGTTGGAGGTGGGGTTAGGGTTAGGGGGTTAGGGTGAGGGGTTAGGATGAGGGTTAGGGGGTGAGGGTTACGGTAAGCGTGAGGTTTAGGGTTAGGGTGAGGGCGCTTAGGGGTTAGGGTCAGGGTCATTGGGGTTAGGGTTAGTGGTTAGGGTTACGGGTTGGGGTTAGGGCTTAGGGTTAGGGTCATTAGGGTTAGGGTAAGGGGTTAGGATTAGGGTCATTAGGGTTAGGGTTCGGGGTTAAGGTTAGGGTGAGAGGTTAGGGTCAGGGTTAGGGGACATTAGGGTTAGGGTGTTAGGGTTAGGGGGTTAGGGTTAGAGGGTCAGGGTTAGGGGTTAAGGTTAGGGTTGGTGTTGGGGTTAGGGGTTAGGGTAAGGGTTAAAGTTAGCGGTTAGGGTTAGGGGCCGTTAGGGGTTAGGGTTAGGGGCCGTTAGGGTTAGGGGTTAGGGTAAGGGTTAGGGGTAGGGATAGGGTCGTTAGGGTCATTAGGGCCGTTAGAGTTAGGGCCGTTAGGGGTAGGGTCAGGGACGTCAGGGTCAGGGACGTCAGGGTTAGGGACGTTAGTGTTAGGGACAGGGTTACGGTTAGGGACAGGGACAGGGTTACGGTTAGGGACAGGGACAGGGTTACGGTTAGGGACAGAGACAGGGTTAGGGTAGGGGTTAGGGTTAGGGGTTAGGGACGTTAGGGTTAGGGACATTAGGGTTAGGGTCATTAGGGTTGGGGTTAGGGTTAGAGGTTAGGGGTAG
>NW_027449067.1:0-39384 GCF_030867145.1 Opisthocomus hoazin
TCCATTCCCAGCCTTCTCCCATGGCTCCGGGGGTTTTTTTTGGGTTGAAAAAAGCTGATTAAAGGCACGTGGCTTGGCCCCGAGGGGTGGGGCTGAATGTGGTTGGGGGGGCGGGGCCTGGGTCCAATCCACAGGGGGGGCGTGGCCTCCCCACCTACCACAAAGACGCAGAGATGGGAGAGGTTGGGGTCTTGAGCCAGTCAAGCCCCGCCTCCCCCAGAGGCCAGTTAGCTTCCTGCTAGCTCTTGATTGACAGGGGCTGACAGCCAATGGTGCTGACGTGCCTGATTGGTGTGAGGGAGGAGCTGGGTGGTGCCAGGAGGCGGGAGAAAGGGGGTCCTATCGTGCGGTGGGGTGGGGTGAATGGCGGCTGCGCCAGCCAATGGGCAGTGGTGGCCATGAGAGGCGGTGCTGAGGCAAAAACCCGCCCCCCAGAGCACAGAGACGGCAGCGGTTGGCTGTGAGCTGAGATGGGCAGCATGGCTCAGCCAATGGGGCGTCGAGGGAGGCTGAGGAGGCTCCTGAGGAGAGGTGAGGAGGAATGGCAGCTGGGGGGGGGGGGGGGGCCCAGACCACCCGGCACCTCCAGTGCCCTCCCAGTACCCCCCAGTGCTGGGACTGGGCTGTGTCTGTGCCCCAGTGCCCTCCCAGTACCCACCTAGTGCTGGAACTGGGCTGTATCTGTGCCCCAGTACCCACCTGGTAATGGAACTGGGCTGTATCTGTGCCCCAGTGCCCTCCACAGTACCCCCCCAGTGCTGGGACTGGGCTGTGTCTGTGCCCCAGTGCCCTCCCAGTACCCACCTAGTGCTGGAACTGGGCTGTGTCTGTGCCCCAGTGCCCCTCCCAGTAGCCATCTGGTGCTGGAACTGGGCTGTGTTCTGTGCCCCAGTGCCCTCCCAGTATCCCCCCACGTGGCTGGAACTGGGCTGTGTCTGTGCCCCAGTGCCCTCCCAGTATCCCCCCCAGTGCTGGAACTGGGCTGTATCTGTGCCCCAGTGCCCTCTCAGTACCCCCCCAGTGCTGGAACTGGGCTGGGTCTGTGCCCCAGTGCCCTCCCAGTACCCCCACACTGCTGGGACTGGGCCATCTCCCTGCCTAGTGCTCCCAGTTAGCCTCCCAGTGCTGGGACTGGGCTGTCTCCCTGCTCAGTGCCCCCTCCCAGTACCCCCCAATACTGGGGACTGGGGCTGTCTCCATGCTCCCACTGCTCCTACTGTTTGCCCAGTACCCCCAGTGCTCCCATTAGCCTCCCGGTGCCCTCCCAAGTGCCTCCTAGCCCAGTGCTTCCAGTGTCCCCCATACCCTCCTCAGCCCTAGAGCTGCCAGTAACCCACAGCCCACACTCCCAGCACCCTTCCAGCAGCCCCCAGCCTACTTCCCCAGTGTTCCCAGAGCCCTCCCAGTGACCCCCAGTCTCTGCCACCAGAGCCAACTGCTCCGCTGAACCCCACACAGACAGGCACTGCCCCCCTCCCAGCCCCTTTCCCTGCTAGAAATGGGCATTTTGGCTAAATTAACAATTTTTTATCGAGGGCAGACCCGTCAGCTCTGCCACTGGTCGATATTTTTTGTGGTTATCGAAAAATGTCCAAAACCAACCTAAAACCAGTTTCGCTTTCTGCCACGGGGCCTTTTTTTATCGATTTTTTTTTTTTTTTTACAGTGAATTTCTCAAGCCCAGCTCAAATGTCCTGATTTTTTTTGGGGGGGGGTGGAACAGAGCTCTCACAGTTAATTTTCAACCCAGAAAGGGAATTTCGTTAACTCGTAACAAATCATTGCGTTTCCACTGATCGATATGGTATAAATTCCCCCAAAAAACAACCATTTTTTAGCTTATAATCCTTTAAAAAAAATGAGCGTTACGATCATGCCCTGGTTTTAAGAGGATTCCTTCAATTCCTGGAATTTCCAGCTGCCGGGGTGGATATCGCAGGGTGTTTTTATTTATTCGGGGTGAAAAAGACCGAACAGTGCACACTGCTTTTCTCAGGAGAAAAATATGAAGATTTATTGGGTGATAACGTGCTGAATTAAGAGATGTATAAATTAGCAGAATTGGGTTTGGGGGTTTTTTTTTGGCTGTGGGGCCACAGCCGGACAGAGACAGGGGCTGGCGCCTGGGGGAGGGGAGGATAAATATGGAAAAGAGTCTGAAAATGCGGAAAAAAAGTCTGAAAATAGGGAAAAAAAACCCTGGATTTTACCGAAATTGTCTTTTCTGAGAGTTCGGCAGAAACGGCGGCGGCGTTGCGGGGGGAAAGGAGAAATTCAGCGGCGCTGAGGAACGGGACCATTTTTGCGCTGGTGAGCGGAGTTTTATCCTTTTGGCAGGGTTTATTTTAAGTGCAAATCCCTTTTTTCACGGTTTGGGGGTCAGGCTTGCAAGGTTGGGGGTCACAGGGATTTTAAGGAATTTTTTTAGGGATTTTCACGTCATTAATAGGTAAAAAAATGGGAGTGTGGAGCCATCAAGGTGTCCTGGTGCCCCCCAGAGTTCGTCCAGCTCCCAAGATGGGAATTTTAAAATACACCTTTTTTTTTTTTGAGGGGGGGGGGTGGAAACATGTTGAAAAATTATGCGGAAACAGGAAAAGAAAAAAATCACGTCGAAGTCAGCAGTTCCAGGACTTTTCGCAAATCCAGTGGTTGGAGCGGGAGCATCGGTCATCATGCCAGATGCCGCCAGGCCCGATGCTGCCGCAGTCTTTCTGGTCCTTGTCTTTGTTCTCCTTCCACGTGTTGAAGTAGCTGGAGAAAGAAGGAGGAAAAGCAGCAGAAAAGGGAAAATAATAAAGTATTAAAAACGAGCGCCACGGCAGCAGAGCAGAAGAACTAAAATTTGTATTTTTGAGGCAAGGAGACCGCTAAAATCTCCTTTTTTTTTTTTTACCACCGGCAAGAAAACGCTCTGATAACACCATTTTTCCACTGCAAACCCTTTGACTTCTCGAAAACGACCAGAAAATGAAGTTTCGGTGGGTCAGCTCCGCCTTTTTCCAATTATTTTCTGATTATTTTCTGGTTTCAGGAAATCCCTCGGGGGAATTTTTACCTGATGCTTGTACGTTCGCCATTAGTCCAGACCCAGATGCCTTCTTCCAGCTGATCCGTCACTCCCAGCCAGTACGTTCTGCTGCTGTTAATGTTGTCCTTCAGAAACTCCTAGAAAAGCAGAATTGGTTAAAACAGCCCCAAAAGCAAGAATCTGGGGATGAGGGAGCATCTCGAGGTGTTTGGCGAAGAAGATGAGGTCATCACCGTGATACCTCAGCAGCGTTTTTTCGTAAAGAGTGAACGATTTGGGGGTATTAAAGCAAAACGCGCACACGGCACTCCGGAAAGGAGATGTTGACCTTTTTTGCTCCATTTTTAGCACTTTTTCCTAAAAACGGGAAGTCATAGTTGACTGAACGCGGCTTGGCCATCGTCACTTCTCTCCGTTGCTAAATAACTCAGAGCTCCACAGCCAGTCTTGGCTAATCTGAGCCCGAAAAAAGAGGTTTTGGAGTTGCTGTGTTTGCCAGAGTGGGGATTCTCCGAGAAAATGGGTATTTTGGGGCGCTGTTAGATGAGAAACTGGTTATTTTTCCCTCGCGAGCGTCCGCCTGACCTGCTCCAGCTCCGAGTTGACGATGACCAGGTGAGCGCCTTGGTCGGCACAGCTCTCCTTCGCGTCCGCCCAGCTCATCATCTCCGTCGAGAAGGAGTAGCAGCTCTTCTCGAAGATCTTCCAACCGGCCGAGCACTTCTTGTTGTCCAGGATGGATCTGCAGATCAGCGCTGGGAAGATGAGAAACCCCCCCAAAACCCAGGCGAAAATCAGGTTTTCTCTACCACCAGCAGGATGACGTCTCAAAATGGCCATAAATCACCCAAATTTTCCATCCCTGAGACCGCTGTGGTCTTTCTGGGCTTAAAACCAAGGGGGGTTTCTCTCCTGGCCCACAACGATGAGAGGGCGTCAAGACAGAGACGGTGGCTTTACCTGTGATGTCCTGCAACTCCTCATAGTATTTGTGCATCCCGCTCTGCATCCGCATCTGTTTCCGTTGGGTCTCCGACAGCTCCTGCCGCACTGGGGAGCGCAGCAAGGTGAGCAGCCGCCGCCAGCCCCATGCCCCCCACTTTTTCCTCCTTTCCCCCCTTCATTTTGCCCAAATCCCGAGCTCTTTCCCTCTGGATTTGTTACTTTTTCACATGTAGATATCTCAATCAGGGTTGAAAAATCTCTGCTGTCACCGGCCGCCAGCTTTGCTGCATGGTTTTTTTCCCTCTTTGGGTGACATTTTGCTGCAATATCACCCAGAATATAATTTAATTAATTGCTCATTTGGCAGAAGTTAAGGATTCGGCTCATTATATTTGACTTTTGCAGAATTTTCCGGAGGATTTCTCCCCTTCCCACAACCTGCCACAGAGATAACAGGATGGATTTCCCACCTGGCAAGATCCCAATCTGCAACCAGCATAAATCCCGCAGTATCCCAAGGGCTGATTTGCTCCTATATCCACCCTTCTGGGGCTAATTCCTTTGGTATCGGGGCACGAGTGTAGTCAGTGCCCGATCTACACCGTTACCCTGGTGTAATTCCCAGTGGAAATCAGAAATAAGTCGGTCAAAGTCAGTGTCGCTTCGCTAAGAGTTGGAGCAGAACCAGGAGCCGCTCGGAAAAAACAACAATTAAATTTTTCCTTAATTTACAGCAGGTGGCAAAAACCGGTGCCAGAAAAGAGCGAAACGCTCTAAAAATTGGTGTCTCCCATCGGCCGTTCAACTTCACCGTGGGGACGGGAGGCCGAGGACCTACCATTGATGTGATTCTCCGAGTAGTTTGACTTCAAGAGCTCTAACTCTGCCATGATTTCCACCTCTGAAATGAAAATGAAGAAAAAAAAGCCCAGTTGGATCATACCAAGGAATCCCCACTGGCATAATAAATCTCCCGGATTTACAGCTTTTTTGGGCCGAGTGGGGAATTTCAGAGCGGATTCAAAATTTTCCCAATTTACAGCTTTTTCTGAGTGGCGTGGGGAATTCCAGAACAGATTTACTCCGGGTTTACACCCTGTAGCAAACGGGGAGCGCCATCGAGGCGGGCAGAAGGAGGCAGCGCCCAGACGTAGCACCCTGGAGGCGATTTGGTGAGAAAACCCAAAAAAATCACGAACTGGGGTGGAATTCAAACCAAGATGTGGCGACGGTTGGGTTTTAGCCCCAGAGGGACGCTTAAAGCACGGTGTGGACAAGCCACATGTTATTCTTAACAGTGAAAATGTGAATTTTTTTGGGGGGGGGTGTTTTAACCAAACCAGTTGCTTCCCGGCCCATCTGGGATCCTTCCGGAGACACTCACGCTTCATCATGGCCAGCGTGAAGAACAGCACCCACGCGGCGAAGCTCAGCGCTACCAGGACGTAGAGGACGGTGACCGATGCCATCCTGCGGCTCCGTCCCCTGCCACCGCTGGACTCTGGGTCACCTGCAGGGCAGCGTGGGGGGAATCGGGGAGGAATCCCAGCTTCCTGGGTCTGGATCCAGCCAAGCTTTCCGGTGTGGGATAGCAGCATCGGTCAAGAACGACTCACCCTTTTGGGAAGGGTTTGGAGACGCCGGTTTCCCTGCGAGGATGTAAACCCCTGTTGGGAGGAAGGAAAGAGTCACTGGGTGATGGTTTTGGGGTGTTTTAGGTCAAAACCCCACCCCACGGAGGTCCTCAACCGCACAGACAACGTGGAGAGAGGAGGTGGGTGCTACCTGTGCCTGCTTTGCTCCTCTGGCTCTGCAGATCTTCCTTGGCCACCGGCAGCTGGCGGCCACGATCTGACTCCGACAGGGACACGTCGTCGTAATCGTCCTCGAAGCTGTCCGGGGACGCTACACGAGAGGCAAAAACGGGTGAAAAACAGAGTTTTTACACCAACTGGGAATCTCAGACATGAACAATCACCTCAGTCCTTCAGCAAGCATGAAAAACGCAATTTCCCTTCACCTTTAGCAAATCCACAGCACCTCCAGCAAGGTTTTTACACCCTCTTCTCAATATATATTGATTTTATTGGTTTTACAGAGTTTTACAGCGTCACTCCGCTCTTTCGGAGCCAGGTTCTCCCCTCAGCTGCAAATCTAAGCAATTCTGCCGAAGTCTGCAGCTCTCCGTGGTGGGAGGGGGTGAATTTGAGCCCGCAAAGGTGCAAACGCCGGCTCTGAGAGTGAGGATGGAGCGATCAATTCCCCCTCGATTCCCCCCCCTCCCATCCTGGGTGGATTTTCAGGATATTTTTGGGGCAATTTGATCCCGTTTGACAGGAGGAACCAAATGCGGCGAGAAATGCCGCGTATAGCAAGTCACATTTGACCAACCGAGCTGAAAAACAAGTCCAGTTCGGCCTCAGGGAGCCACCTACAGCAGTTCTGCTTTCCATCTGCACTACAAAAAAGCCTGAAAAGGTGAAAAAATGATGATTTACCTGGTCTGAAGTCACCCACGGCTGCTGTATTCCCAGCAACGGAGTAAATTCCTGCCAAGAAAAGAGAAGAAAAAGAGCATTGATAAGGGGAGGGGAGGATCCTCAAAACCGCTGCCGGCGCTTCTTCTAACCTCGTTGCCACCAGCAAGGAAGTTGCCGATGCTTTTTTAAGGCCCGGTGAGGAGTTTACACCTGAAATTGGGGCAAAATCTGGAGATTTAGGGACTCCTGAGCGAAGGGCGGGACCCGCACGACTCTGAGCATCCCAAAGGCCCTGCTCCGTACCACAGCAGTGCCCCGCCAGCGTACTTGGATGCTGCCGCTCTTCACCAAGGCACCCGCCAGCCCCAAAAACACTTGCCAAGGACACATCAAGGACACAGAGAGGGCGTTCTCCCCAATTTTACCTGCTTGTCTCACCAGCCGCTTGGTGGGCGCCGGCGGTGGACCCAACCAGTTGCCGTAAGTCTCTTGCCGGGCCATGTTTTACCAGGGAAAGTAGCCGCGCAGGCGCCCGGCGAGGAGCTAAACCCCTCGGCGCACACCCCGGCACACCCCTTGCCGCCTCCAGCACCCCATTTTGGCTGGCGGTTCAGCCCTGAGGTTTCAGTTCCTTCTCCGTGCCGGGGCAGCAGTGACATGCAAATGGGCGGCGAAACAACGGTGAGACTGCACTCTTCGCCATGCAAAAAAAACAAAACAAAACAAAACAAAAAAATACACCTTTTCGGTGGACTGTGGGATCTGGTGAATTTGGGGATGATGAGTCGGTTTTGGGGGGGAGAGACGGTGATGCCGTGAGAGCTCTGCTCCCGGCGGGAATTTGAAGGCAGCTGTGTCGCGTTAAATGGTTTCAAGGAGTCTGGTAAGTGGCGAGGAGGGGGGAAAGTCCTCCCGTTGAGTCACAAGGTTCAGAGTGGACCCCCTTGCTTTCTAAACTCCTCCGGGAGCGGAGCCTAGGCGCAGCTGGATCCACTCCTAGTCCCAGACTTGTTCAACGGTTGATGTCTAATGGATTCGGTACGTAGCCACTTATCAGAGTCAACGTTCACCTGCCGGAGCCCTCCCAGGGACTGAGACAGTTTTGCCACATTGAAAGAACGGGTAATTTATTCAAGCAATGGCTATCATGGTGCATTTATCAACAGTAATCCCAAATTTATCTACAAAAATTGAGCTCGAGTGAATAGTTCAGCACTTTAGTTCATAATATTTTCCCTCGGATGCATCCGACAATATCAAAGGTGAGACTCTTACCAAAAAGTCATCCCTTCTTGTGGGGGTAGAGAGGTTGAGGCCCTTCGGCCTGTCCGTCAGGTGAGGTTTTCTTTCGACAGCTCCTCCAAAGGAGGGTTTGCGAGTGCTGATTTTACACCTTCGAAAAAACCTTCAGTGGGTCTTGGCGAAATGGGATGAAGTCAATCACCACACGTCAGTCGGGTCTTGGCGCAGCACGTCGTGGTGTCGGAAGCCGGACTGAGAGGTTCGGTGCTTCCTCGGGGAGCTTGGTCTGGTCTTACGGGGTCTTTCGTTCTTTAACTGAAGCATCTGGCTGTTTGGCCTCCGCCTCACCCCGTGTGCCACGGAGTTGGTTGAATCACCACCCATTAAATTCTGCTAAGATAAGCAAAGTTGGTTGTTCATGTCGAACCACACCCTTGAGTTAACTCCTCGCTGTTCGACACAGGAGTCTGAGTGAGTCCCCCTCCGGCATCGAGAAGTCCAGCATCCCACAAGCTTCCACTTGGCTTTGGGTTTTTTTCAGGGATTACAGATAAAACTGCCACAGTGGCACCTACGGGTGTTAAGAACCATGCAGGGAAAATCCCAGCTCTTCACCGGAGCGGCGGTCCGTGCCGGGAGGGGAATCCAGCGGTGCGGCCTTTCGGCAGAGCAGGCGTCTCGCTTCGGCACCCACGAGTCGGGGGATTTGCATACACGCCCTGAAAACACGCTGGCATGCCGTCTTCGCTGGTCTCTCTTCCCTTTTTGGGGGCATTTCTTACCTAAACCCTGGGAAAAAAGGTGCGTACCGACCCTCCTCAGCACCGCGTCAGCTCGATTTCTGTGGGTTGGGTTCGAATCGTAATCGTAGCGCTTTATTTATTCTTTTTTTTTTTTTCCTGATTAACCAGCAAGCGATACATCGAGCCGCAGCACAGCAGGTAAACGGCCCACGAAATATTAACAAACGCCCCAAAAATCTCTAAATGCCCTCCCCCGAAGAGTTGACCCCCTTACACCCTCCGCCACAGCGCTGCGCCCACCGCTTTTGGGATGCGGGGTCCCCATTTTTGGATGCCTGTTTTCCCCAGACCCTCTTGTTATCAGCCTGCGCTTGGTTACGCTGGATTTTTACTGGTTTTCCCCCATTTTTAAGCTGCGGGGAGGTGAGCAGGAGGCGTGGGGGAAACCGTTAGCAGCTGCGCTCGCAGATCCAGGCCTCGCTGTTGGAACAGGTAGCGTCGTTCCAGTGGCCGCTGGAGTAGATGGTGACACAGTCCTCGCCGTGGTGGCCCACGTTGTTGGGTTCTCCGCTGTTCCAGAACCTGGGAGGGCGGAGCACACTGCTTTGGGTGGAAAACTCCCCGTTTGGGAACTCATTCAGTTCTAGGGGTTTTCTTTTAACTAGGGGGGAGTCAGGCAGAGAGCACACTGGCCCCACAGCATCTCCCGGGGAGGGCAACGGCCCCCAAAAAAAACTTCCCCCCCCATTTAATGCCACAATGCAATATCAGTGATTTTTTTTTCCCATTTCCCCCTTGTTTAACGGGGGAAAACAGCTCCGTTTTAATCGCGGTGCTTTTCCCAAAATCCCAAGAATTAGGAGATCTGTTAGAAATAACCCCTTCAACTCAGGGTGTGGGGACTCGGTCGGGAACCAACCGAGCTCACAGGGGAACTGCACAGGCGCTGCAGCTCCTTGCACATCCCCAGCTGGGTTTTCCACCCGAAAACCACAGCGAAATTGGGAGAAAAAAGCCAAAATCAGGCCTGCAGTGGCAGCTCCTCTTCCCTTTCCCTCCACCCAGGATTTTCAGGTGCCGCGGGAGTATGAAACTTCTTTCTGTGCTTTTTAAGCACTAAACCAGAGCGGACGACTGCGCTAATGAGGGTGTGGTGCCTTATTTTGAGCAAAAAAGGGGGCGAGGGAGAACAGAGCTGATTTTTAGGGGCGCAATTTACCCTCCGATGAGGCTAAAAACGTACGTGAGAGAGAGGGAGCGGCCGTCCACCCACTGCCAGTCGCCTTCTTTGTGCGCGTCGGTCAGGCCCAGCCAGAACACCCGATTGCCCATGATGTGATTTGCCAGAAATTTCTGCAAACAAAGCAGGGAAAGGAAGAAAAAAAAGAAAGAAAGAAGTGTCGGGAGGGGAAGTGGAAGGTGACAGCAAAGGGATTCAGTGGCGCCGAGGCCAGCGCCGGCAGTCGGTGACGTCAGGGAGCCCGTCCCTTGAGGGGCGAGCTGTGACGTGCCACCAGCATGACCAAAAAAATGCAATGTTTCCCATCGGAAATGGAAAAAAAGGCATTGAGATGTAGAAGACTTGGAGGGAGAAGCTTTAAAAAAAGCTGGAAAATTTGGGCCGGTGAAAGCAGCCCAAAGAAAGGAGGTGGGGATTGTCTAAATTGAGGTGGAAAAGCCAATCTCTGCCCAGTTTAGGTTCTATTTCTGTAGCTCGTTCTGTAATTCTGTAATTTCTCAACGACTTTAATAATTTCTAAACAATTTCTATCATTCCTACATGACAGCGAGGAGGGATCACCGCTGAGGCACGGTGGCATCCCCCCTGCTTTTTCCCAAACAACCCCTTCAACCACGCCAGCCATTCTGGGGACAGATTCATGCAATTTTGCCAAATTACTTCAGAACCAAGCAGGAACCTCAATAGGTTGCGTTTTCCGCTCGCTGCAAGGCAGCCTTGAGTCGCCCATGCTTAACCTCCAGCTTTCCATTGGTGGGGTTGGAGTCTGATATTCCCCTAAACTCACAAAATCTGGGGTTTTTTTCACTTTTTACAGGATTTCCCAGCTTACGTTCTCCTGCTCGCTGTCGATGACGGCCAGGTGGGCGTTGAAGCCGGCGCAGAAGTCTGCAGCGCTCGGCCAGGGTTTGGTGGTGTCGGAGAAGAAATAGCAGGTTTTGGCGAACTGCTGCCAGCCGGCAGGACAACTCGTGCAGAGAATTTCTATGGGGAAACGGGGGAAAAAAAGGAGGAGAAAGCATGGGCAAGGGCAAAGGGACGCCCACCGGCTGAGCCTGACTGCTACCCCTCACCTGAGAGGTTGCGTGTCCCCTCCAACGCCGCATCAAGAAGTGCCGACGCGCGGCTCTGCTCCTGCTTCACCTCCGCCAGCTGCCGCAGCACTGGCTCCAGCGTGTCCCTTTCCTCTGCCGGGGGAGAGAAGAAAAGGTAATTTAGCTGTCGCAAAAACCTGAAAAACCCGGATTTTATCTCCTTTCCCCTTTTTCCTTTCTGTCCCGGTTTACACCGTGACTTTCGTTGCGTGTTTTCCTGGTGCGAGTTACCGTTCCCTAAACTTCAGGCAGTGAAACCTCGAAGCTTTTGTCGAACGGGCTTTTTATTGCGCTTGCCGATGGGCTGAGAAAGCCTTTTTTCTGTTAATACTCTACTTCATGATATCTCAGGCTCATTAAGATCGGCTGTGTGCGCTCCCTGTGCGCATTTTAGGAATCTCTGAAGCATCTACCCAATACCACGTGGTTTAGGAATCGAGGAGAAAGACCAAATTGAACAATTTTCCATCGAAATCAGGCTCTCACCCAGGACACGGACGCGATCCGACAGCTCCTTCCCGCACCCTGCTTTGCACTGCGTCATCTTCCACCGCGCGTTCTCCACTTCTCGCGACACTGGAAGGAGGAAAAACTCCGCTTTTGACCCCGTTTCGATGCTGCCTGCGCCTGGTATTCGGGATTCTGCCCATATTTCCCAAAAAAAATGCCTTTTCCTTGGCGTACCGTTCAGAAGTCGGCTGTGAATCACCTCGAGCTCGGCAGACAGCTGTTGATCTAAGAGGAAAAGAAGAGAAACCTCAGAACAAGTCCCAACTGTCTCTATCCTGATGGAAAGTGGCTTCAGTTCAGTTTTTGCTGGAAGAAGCGTCCTGGGAAGTGCTGGGAGGGGGGAAATCCGTGCGGATATTGAGGATGCAGCGGGTGCCAGGGAGCCATTTTGGGGCGAGGTGTCGTACCGAGGGCGTGCTGGACCTCCGAGAGGTTGTGCCACGCTGTCGCGTGGCTGTTCTCGCTCCGCGTCCGGGCTTGTTCCAATGCCTCCCACGCTGCAGATACTGGGGGAGGAGAAAAGAGGGCTCGTCTTCACTCTGCATACCACCCCGGAGAGTTCACGGTCTGCAAAAAGGCCTTCAGTCCTAACTCGAGCCAGTTTTTGCTCCATTCGCTGGTGTTTTCCCCCAAATTGTGCCCACCCCGTGCTGAGCGGGAGTGATCGGAGCAAGAGGCACGCGGCGGACTCACCTCTCTGGAGATTCACGATGGCGAGAGTCGTGAAGAGCACGAAGGCGAGGGCCAGAAGCACGTACAGCAGCGTGATGGCTCTCTCTGGAGAAAAGGCTAGAAGGGACAGCACTGAGGGGGGTGAAATGGGGTGAGGTGACCCCGAATAACTCCCCCCCCCAGCAGATATTTTCTGAAAGAAAAGCACAAAGAGGAGATATCCCCCCCAAAAACCACCTTTCAAGTGGCTCCACCACCTTTTTCTCCACGCTGAAACCTCTTTTTCCTAAATTGTGAACCGACAGAGGAACCAGGCCTCAAAACTTGGCTATAATTTCGGCAAAAGACCGGTTTAAAGATCTGAAACTCTCCAGTTTCGTGTCTCTGGATCCCCAAAGCCGCTCCCTCACCCCGATACCTCCTTTAGGCACTTTCCTCCGGTCTTGCTTCTCCACCTCCATCCTCGCGTCGAAATCCCATTTCTTGTAGGTGCCGACGGCACCTTCGCTTTGTGACATCTCTGACCCTTTTTCGATATCGGCCCAATTTATGCGGTGGGGAAAGACGCATCATCTGATAGTGGGTGGGGAAGGAAATGCTCACATTTCATAATTCTGATTTCCTAGGAAAAAAAAAAAAAAATCTGCAGACTCAAGAGCTTTCGAGCAGCTGAGGCGCTTGGGCAGCTGCCCGCCACGTGTCACAGCCCCTTCCCTGTTGATTTTTAGAAGAATTGGTTAAAAAGTACACTCTGATACATCCCTCTCCTCAGACGAGGCCGACACCAGCCCAAGGAGGGTTTTTTCTGGAGGTCTCATGCCAAAGCGGAGACCAGCATTCTCCAAGGTGAGCACCAAAATTCAGCTTTTTTTTGGTTTTTTGGTTTAGTGGGAATACTTTAGCATTTTGCTCAGTGGTTTTGTGACCATTTCTTGTGTTTTTAACACGAGAATCTTAGCGCAGGGAAAATCCTCATTTTTTGGGCACCATTTCCTTCATATCTTCTCCAGAAAATTCGTTTCGCTGCCTGAAAGCCCTCAGGGCTTCGAGCCAGGTGTCCCCTGGGCTGGCTAGCGTGGAAAACAAAAGTTAGAACTTATGAATAACTTCAGCGTTGACAGATTCAGCTAAATTTCACAGCAGCACCTCGGGAAGAGCAAACACAAACGAAAGTTGAACATCCCTCACGCCTGTTCCCTTGCTCTCGAGGCAATCGGCTTCCTCTTTTTGTCCGACTTCCCCTTTTTCGATCCCGAATTTAGGGGAAGTCGAGGCCAAACTCCTCCCCATGTTGGCCGCTCATGCCCTTGGGGCTCTGGCACTTTCTAAGCGGCAATGCGGTCAGTTTTGGGTTGAAACGCTGTGAATTCAGCCCGTGCGCTCTTGCGGTGCTTTCCCCTTCTGCTGTCAGCATGTGGTTTGTCCCGGTGGAGTGGGAGAAGGTTAAAAAAAGTCAAGGATGGCGTGATGGATGCACCAGCAGGCTGTGCTGGATCCAGCGAGACCTGGACAGGCTGAAGAGTTGGGCAGAGAGGAACCTGATGAAGCTCAACAAGGGTAAGGGCAGGGTCCTGCACCTGGGGAGGAACAACCCCAGGCACCAGGACAGGCTGGGGCTGACCTGCTGGGAGCAGCTCTGCGGAGAGGGACTGGGAGTGCTGGGGGACGACAGGTCGACCAAGGGCCAGCAGCGTGCCCTGGGTGCCAAGAAGGCCAATGGGATCCTGGGGTGCACCACAAGGAGTGTGGGCAGCAGGTCAGGGAGGTTCTCCTCCCCCTCTGCTCTGCCCTGGGGAGGGCCCCATCTGGAGTGCTGGGTCCAGTTCTGGGTTCCCCAGTTCAAGAAAGATGAGGAGCTACTGGGGAGAGTCCAGCGGAGGGCTGCGAGGATGAGGAGGGGATGGGAGCATCTCCCCTACGAGGAAAGGCTGAGGGAGCTGGGCTTGTTGAGCCTGGAGAAGAGAAGGCTGCGAGGGGACCTTAGAAATGCCGATCAATATCTGCAGGGTGGGGGTCAGGAGGACGGGGCCAGGCTCTGTCCAGTGGTGCCCAGAGACAGGACAAGGGGCAATGGGCACAAACTGGAGCAGAGGAAGCTCCAGCTGAACCCGAGGAAGAACTTCTTCCCTCTGAGGGTGACGGAGCCCTGGCCCAGGCTGCCCAGGGAGGCTGTGGAGTCTCCTTCTCTGGAGATATTCCAGCCCCGCCTGGCCGCGGTGCTGTGCCCCCTGCTCTGGGTGACCCTGCTTGGGCAGGGGGTGGCACTGGGTGACCCACAGAGGGCCCTGCCAACCCCGACCATGCTGGGATTCTGGGATTCTTTTTTTTAAGCTGAAAAAAATAGAAGACTGAGATAAAAGTCAAGAGTGTACTGAAAACACCAACTGTCACTGCTAAACCTCCCATGTCCTTATCTCTTTAACCTTTTTTAGGGTTTTTTTCTCGTTTTATGTTTTAAACACTGGAGCTGGAGTGGTTGAAAAATCCCTTTAAGCTCCAAGAAAAGCCACTTCTCGGAAGGGTTAAAGATATCCTCAAGGGCACCTCAGCACCCCCAGGTCCTGGGGCCACCTCCCGCATCCCACCGCCCGGGGACTGGCAGAGCTCTGTGTCCCATTGTCCCCAGGGACGCCCCACGCGCCATCACATCCCTGATGGCCCCCAAACCCTCCTCCCTGGGGAACTGGGGACCCCAGTGGCCCCCACATCCAGGCCCGTGGGGAATGGGGGATCCCCCCTCCCCCCCCCATGGAGAATGGGGTTTTCCCCCCTTACATCACCCCAATACCCCCCTCTTTGGGTAACCAGAGACCCCCTACACCCTTGTCCCTGGGGAACTGGGGACCCCCATCCTGGGTCTCCGACCCGTGCTCCCTCCCTGAGGGCACAGAGAGCAACTTCACCTTGGACCCCTCACCACAGCTCTGCCATCAGCTACTCGACGCCCCATAGGTGGAAGCGACTGTCTATCATCCTCGTCAGCCAATAAGAACGTCATATCTCCCCAGGGAGGCAGGATCAGCCACCTGTGCTGGAGGGGTGAATGCTGCTTAGTCTCCACATCCCCATATGCTGCCGCACCTTCTCCTGCGCTAGCGATTGGTAGATTCTCCTGTCAATCAAATCCAAACCCTCCAGCTGAAGAGGCTGGGCTTGTTGCCCTCTCCTGTCAGCCAGGTTGCCACTCCAAGGGAGATGTGGCAGCCGATTGGTCTCTCTGACTATCAATCATCACCACCTGCGCCTGCCATTCGCCTCTCAGCAAGGCGGTGCCCACCCCCTCCCGGTCGAGGGGAAAACCATCTCCTTGACTCTCATTGGAAAGGCGGCTTGCCCATCAACAACCCCCGAGCCATCGCATTGGCTCACCGCTCAGCAGGAGCGGTTTGTAGCCGGGTCCCCCGCGGTGTCTCATTCTCGAGAGGGCCGCGACTGTTGGCGGCGGCTCGGCGAGGGGGGCGGGCAGAGACGCGGATCCGGCGCGTTGATTGGCTGCGGGGCGGGGTCGCCTGTCAGTCTCTGTCTGTCGGGGCGGCGGCGGTTGTGGCGGTTGCCCCCATGGCAGCGGCGGGGCCCGGGGCGGCGGCGGCGGCGGCGGCGGTGGCGGCGGGGGGGAGCCGGGGACACCCCCCCCCCTCCTCGGAGGCAGCCGGCGGTCGCCATGGCAGCGCCTCGCAGGTAGGAGGGGCCGGGGGGGGCCAGGCCCCTCGGGGAGGGGGGCTCCATCCCTCAGCAATGGGGAGTGCCCCCCCTCGGGGGGGGGGGGTGGTCGGCTGTGGGTGGTGGTCAGGGGTAGTCACCCCCCGGGGGGGGTAATTGGGGCTACCCCCCCCCCCCAAGTTTAGTGAGGGGATTGGGGATAACACCCCCTCCTCGGTGAGGGGGTATTTGAGGGTGACCCCCCGGGGGGGTAGGTTATTAGGGGTAAAGCCCCCCCTCCAGGCCCTGAGGAGGGGGGGTCTGTGGGGATAATGCTTGGGGGGGGGTAATTTGGGGTTAATATTCCCCCCCAGCATAGGGGGGGTTATTGGGGTTGCCCCCTCCCCCCTCAAGCTGGGGGGTAAGTGGGGGTACCCCCATTCTTTGGAGGGTGACCCCCTCCCATATTGGGGGGGGTACTGGGAGAATCTCCCTGGCACTGGGGGCAACCCCCCCACCCCAGAGCTATAGGGTAATTGGGGGATTCCCCCTCCCCCAAGCTAAGGGGGTAAATGGGGTTACCCCCCCACACACTTCTGGGGGGTAATTGGAGGTTTAACCCCCCCCTCCCCAAAGGAAACCACAAAGGTGCCCCCCCAGGGTGGGGTAATTCGGGGCTATTTGGGGAGGGGGGGCATTGGGGGGTGCCCCCATCACACCATGGGGGGGCACAGTAGGGGTGCCCCCCCCCACTACAAGGGGGGACATTGGGGGTGTTTCCCTCCCCTACTCCCCTCCTTTATTGGGTTCCCCCCCCCCCATATTGCAGCCTGCTCCTGTGTGCAAAGAGGGTGTTGTCCCTCGCGTATTTTTTTGCCCTAAAATAATGAGATTTTGGTTAAAAAAAAAAAAATGGTGGGGGGGGTGTCTGCGGCGGGCTTCTGGGCCTCCCCTATCCCACCGTGGCCCCCCCAAATGTCATTTATTAAGCGGGGGGGGGGGGGGGGCTTATCACACCCCCCCCCCAGCCAGTGCACACCTTGTGCCCCCCCCATCCCTGGGGAGCAGGTTTGGGGGGGGTGGGGAGGGTCCTTGGGTGCCCCCCAAATCATCCCCCCCCCCCTCATTCCGCAGCCGCCCAGAAGATGGAGCGACCGCAGCCCCCCGAGCCGCGGCTTTGTGCCGTCCGCGACGCTCCCTCTCCTTTTGGGTTCAAACCCAGGGGTTTTGGCGACGCCGGAGCGGCTCGCCGTTCCCAAATCTCAGATTTTTGGGGTTTTTTTCCCCTCCAAAAATTCTCCCTCCCTTTTTGATTTATTTTTTTTTTTTCCCGTTTTCCCGACAGTTTTCCATCAATCGGGGTTTCGCCGGTGGCGTTTGATACCTGCCGCCACCAGCAGCCTGGATGAGGAGGGGGAGGGTGAAAAACCCACCCTATTTTGCTGAAAAAGCCCAAAAAACACCAAACCCTCCCAGTTTTGGGCTCGTTTCCACCCATTTAGGACTGCGAAAAACCCCAAAATCACCACCCGAGTGGCATTTTGGGTAGTTTTTCCCCCAAAAAAGCCACGCTTGGAAATGCAGTTCGGTGGCCAGCGCTGGGGCGGGGAGTGCGGTTTCTTCGCGCTGTTTTGGTGCTGGATTCGATTTTCACCCGTTTTTAGGTGAGTTTTGGGCGGTTTCAAACCCGGCGGCGTTTGAGCTTAAAATTCGCACCTGCTTCGTCCCCGCCACAGTGGCAAAATCCGCAATGTTTAACCCCATTTTTTTATCCATTTTCCTCCTCTTTCCACCCACTGGGGGATGTTGGTGAAGCTCAAGAACTTCCCGCTGAAATATTTGTGGTTTAATCAATATTTTTTTTCCCTTATCTGGCCCCTTTTGCACATTAAGAATTGGGGTTTCTGGCAAATTGGCGGATTTTGATGGTGGGTGTTGGTGCCTCCAAAAATCGCTGCCGAAGCCGGGGGTGAATCCCCGCTTCCGATGAACTTTTGAGAGGAGGCGGCGAAAGCGGCGCGGGGAAAAAAAAGTGGAAATGGCTCCGAACCGCGGGAAAAATGGTGCCAAAAAGGTGCAGAACGGCACCGAGAGACGCTGAGAAAGCAGCGTGGAAAATGGTGTGAAAACGGGGTGGGAAAGGTGCGAAACACTGCAAAAATGGGCGAAAAAGGCGTAAAAATGGGCGGGAAAGGCACGAAACATCACGGAAAAGGCGAAAAAATGGGTGGGAAAGGTGTAAAACGTCACAGAAAAGGAGTAGAAATGGGCGGAAAAGGCACAAAACCGTGCGGAAAAGGCGTAAAAATGGGCGGAAAAGGCGTAAAAATGAGTGGAAAAGGCACGAAACTGTGCGGAAAAGGCGTAAAAATGGGCGGAAAAGGCGTAAAAATGGGCGGAAAAGGTGTAAAACAGCGATTTTGGGGGCGGATAAGCCGATGTGAGGGCCGTGTGTGGGGACTTGGGGGGCACGTGGGGACCCCGCAGACTCCGCAGCACACCCCGCAGCCAGAATTTTATTTTTTTATTAACCTGCTCTCACAAAGGGGCTGAGATTGGGGTCCGCCGAGCCCATTTTTGGGCCAATTTCTTATAAAACCCTGGGTCGTGCACCGTGGTGGCGCTTCCAGGCCCCTTTCCACCGGTTTTCTACCGGCTTAAAACCCCTCTTTTTTTAGCACTCCTCAACCCACCGTTTTCCACCCCGTTTCTCCCCGTCCCCGCGATCCCGCACCAGGACTCATCCCTCCCCGGGGAGCTGTTTTTCCATGAAACACCCCCAAAATGGGCAAACTGGGTGCCGTCAACCCCCGAAAGCAAATCCACGGCGGGGACGGCTCCTGGTAAACCCTCTCTTCCCACGTTGGCCTGTTCCTTCCCAAAAACGAGGGTCTGTTGGGCTGAATTCTGCTTTTCAGGTTAATTTAATTCAGCTAATTTCGGGAAAATGCCCGTTCCTTCCCAAAAACGAGGGTCCATCAGGCTGAATTCTGCTTTTCAGGTTAATTTAATTCAGCTAATTTCGGGAAAATGCCCGTTCCTTCCCAAAAACGAGGGTCCATCAGGCTGAATTCTGCTTTTCAGGTTAATTTAATTCAGCTAATTTCAGGAAAATGCCCGTCCCTTCCCAAAAACGAGGGTCCGTCAGGCTGAATTCTGCTTTTTAGCTGAATTTAATTCAGCTAATTTTGGGAAAACGCAGGCTGACGTGCTGAGAGCTGGCTTGGTGGGAAAACTGGGCTTAAATGGGGGGTTTTTAGGGAATTAAGCGGATAATTTTTTAGGGAATTAAGCAGCTGCGGACTGAGCGACGCTCGCGTCCTGTTTTCTATCAAATTAGCTAAATTAGGGGGTTTTTTTAAGAGCTTTGAAGCACCGCGGTGAGGAGGAAAAGCCACGGGGCTCACGTCCACCTCTCAACTTTCCAGGTGAGCCCCCAAAATCCCCGCGGACGCGGCGCCGCCGCCGCCATGGCGTCACCGGCCGTCAGCCCCGACTCGTCGTCCCACGAAGGCCTCTCCTCCGTCAACTCGGCCCCGGCGTGTTCGCCCACCTCCGACTCGGAGAACCTCAGCCCCGACGAGCTGGAGCTGCTGGCCAAGCTGGAGGAGCAAAACCGGTGAGCGCTGGGGGTGGTTTTGGGGGAATATCTCCTTTTTTGGAGGGGTTTTGGAGGAATCTCTCCTCTTTTGGGGCATTTTAGGGGAATATCTCCTCCTCTGAGGTGGTTTTGGGGGGAATATCTGCTTGTTTGGGGGGAATCTCTCCTCCTTTGGGGCGGTTTTGGGGGAATATCTCCTTTTTTGGAGGGGTTTTGGAGGAATCTCTCCTCTTTTGGGGCATTTTAGGGGAATATCTCCTCCTCTGAGGTGGTTTTGGGGGGAATATCTGCTTGTTTGGGGGGAATCTCTCCTCCTTTGGGGCGGTTTTGGGGGAATATCTCCTTTTTTGGAGGGGTTTTGGAGGAATCTCTCCTCTTTTGGGGCATTTTGGGTGAATATCTCCTCCTCTGGGGTGGTTTTTCGGGGAAGATCTGCTTGTTTGGGGTGGTTGGGGGGAATCTCTCCTCCTTTGTGGTTTTTTGGGGGGAATATCTCCCTTTTTGGGACCTTTTTGGGGGGCTCTCATCTCCTTTGGGGCAGTTTTTAGGGGAATATCTTTTTGTTTGGGGTGATTTGGGGGGGAATCTCTCTTCTTTTAGCATGGTTTTGGGGGAATCTCTCCTCCTTTGTGTTTTTTTTGGGGGAATATCTACTTTTTGGTGACAATTATGGGGGAATCTCTTCTCCTTGAAGGCTGTTTTGGGGGAATATCTCCTCTTTTGGGATGCTTTTGGGGGCGCTTTCCTCCTTTGGAGCTTTTTTGGGGCTATCTCGGTCTCCCGCAGGCTACTGGAGGCTGACTCCAAGTCGATGCGCTCCATGAACGGCTCGCGAAGGAACAGCGGCTCCTCCTTGGTCTCCAGCTCCTCGGCCTCCTCCAACCTCAGCCACCTCGAAGAGGACACCTGGATCCTCTGGGGCCGCATCGTCAATGAGTGGGATGAGTGGCGGAAGAAGAAGGAGAAGCTGCTAAAGGTGAGGAAACCCCTTTATTTTTCAGACTATTTTAACCCCGCTGCAAAAATCTGCACCGTGATCTTCCCCATGCCTGGGCAGGATGATGTCTCCCCATCCCCAAGGAGCTTCCCCATCTTCTTGAAACCCGTTTTCTCCGGTTTTTGCCCCGTTTTTCCCCAGGAACTCATCCGCAAAGGGATCCCCCACCACTTCCGTGCCATCGTCTGGCAGCTGCTCTGCAGTGCCACTGACATGCCCGTCAAAAACCAATACTCAGAGCTGCTGAAGATGTCCTCTCCCTGCGAGAAGCTCATCCGACGGGATATCGCCCGCACCTACCCGGAGCATGAGTTCTTCAAGGGACAGGACAGTCTGGGCCAGGAGGTGCTCTTCAACGTCATGAAGGTAACGTCTTTCCTCGAACACCGGTGGATCTTGGCCGCGGCCCAGATGCTGCTTTGGGTTTTGAAGCTGTTTTAACTGCACATTAATTATTGATGGGTTTGGTTTCCACCACAAACTCCTGGAACCATCGCTTTTTGGAGCCTGATAGCCCTTTTCGCACAAAAGGACCTCGCTTCACATCCGTCCCAGACCTCATTTTTCCTATTGAGTTTTCCTCTGAATGAAGAGATGGATGATTGAGTCTTTTGGGGTCGAAATCCAAGTGTAGAGCGACGTCGTGCTCACAGGAGGTGTTGTCAACCAGAAAAAAAATAGCTATTTGCCACAGCCAACGCTTCCCTCCACTGTTGCCCTCCCACAGCAAACAGGGATGGTGGCCCAGCCGGTCCCCCTGCTCACACATACATTTATTTTGGGATTTTTTTCCTCCTTCCAGGCCTATTCGCTGGTGGACCGGGAGGTCGGATACTGCCAGGGTAGCGCCTTCATCGTGGGCCTGCTGCTCATGCAGGTTTGTGACGGCCCCGGGGCGAGGAGGAGCTGCTGATGGGGTGTTTTTAACACCCTCTGGAGATGTGGTAGAATGGGGTTGGGAAATGGGAGCCTTTTTCTTCATCCTCAGGAGCAAAATTGGCTCATTCCCACCAGCCCACTCTACTCCTAATGGGTTTAAAATCCCCCCTTCGTCAAGGGACGGCTCCTGGCACGTCCCATCCCATCACTGATAGAAAGAGGCTCCACATCTGGAGCTGCCAGCACGGGTTGAAGGGGGAATTCATGTCCGTTTGGGTCTCCAGATGCCCGAGGAAGAGGCTTTCTGCGTCTTCGTGAGGCTGATGCAGGAATACCGCTTACGGGAACTCTTCAAACCCAGCATGGCCGAGCTGGGGCTCTGCATCTACCAGTTTGAGTACATGCTGCAGGTAGGCACCACCCCATGCCCCCCAAAACACTCGGGGTAGTGGGAACCGGTGGGTAGAGCCAGGGGTCAAGGCCCAGGAGAGGTGGGAGTGAGGTGGCAGCTCTTGGGAGAACTGGGTTCCTCTGATGGAGCTCATGTGCAGCAACATAGATCCTGGGGCCCTCTGTGAGATGTCTTGAGGACTATCCATGATTTCTCAAGGGGGACATCTGTGGGACCCCAAGGATGTCCACAAGATACCGTGGGGCCATCCGTGAGACCCCACGGCACCTCCACGAGATGCCCCAGGGACCGTCCATGAGACCCTGGGGTCATCTATGAGAGACCCAAAGGGACCATCCGTGAGACACCCCAGGGACCATCCATGAGACCCTGGGGCCATCTGTGAGAGACCCAAAGGGACCCTCCATGAGACACCCCAGGGACCATCCACGAAATGCCCTGAGGGACATCCATGAGACCCTGGGGACCACACATGAGCTCCCCCCACCAAGGGCCTTTCCATGAGACCCCTCAGCAACCTCTTTAAGACCTCATGGACCTGTTCAAACCTCAGCCAGCCACAGAATGACCCCTAAAAACATCCACCATTCCCCGTTTCACTTAATTTCCCCCATTTTTCACGTCCAGGAGCAGCTTCCGGAGCTGAACATCCACTTCCGCTCGCAGAGCTTCCTCACTTCCATGTACGCCTCGTCCTGGTTCCTCACCCTCTTCCTCACCACCTTCCCTCTTCCCGTGGCCACGCGTGTCTTCGACATCTTCATGTACGAGGTAACGGGGCCACGGCCTACCCCATAAATCGCAAAGGGACCGCAACCACGTTTTCCACTTGGATGTGGAAACGTTCTGCCCACGCCAGCTGGTCTGGTTTCGGAGAGAAAAACCCCAAACCCCAGGTGAGAAAAGCGATAGCGTGAGGTCAAGCGTGGACCCTTCCTGCAGGGGCTGGAGATCGTCTTCCGTGTGGGAATGGCACTGCTGCAGTTCAACCAGGCTGAGCTCGTCCAGCTCGACATGGAGGGCATGTCCCAGGTACCTGCTGGTGGCTTTTGGGGCGGATCTGTCCAACAGGACGTGTTTTGGGGCGGATTTGTCCAACAGGACGTGTTTTGGGGCAGATTTAGGAAGCAGGACGTGTTTTGGGGCGGATCTGTCCAACAGGACGTGTTTTGGGGCAGATTTAGGAAGCAGGACGTGTTTTGGGGCGGATCTGTCCAACAGGACGTGTTTTGGGGCAGATTTAGGACGCAGGACGTGTTTTGGGGCGGGTTTGTCCAACAGGACGTGTTTTGGGGCGGATTTAGGAAGCAGGATGTATTTTGGGGTGGATTTGTCCAACAGCACATCCAAGGGGATGTATTTTTGGGCAGACTTGTCCAAGGGGATGTAGTCTGGGGCAGATTTATCCCCAAATTTAGTATTTTGGGGAGGGTTTCTCCCAACTGGGTGTGTTTGGGGCCAATTTATGCAACAGGTCATATTCCATGGTGGATTTATGCAGCGGGCTGTGTTTTAGATTTACACAACAGGTCATATTTTGGGGCTGGTTTGTCCAATAAATTGTATTTTTGGGTGGATTTATGCAACGAGAGCGTGTTTTGGGGTAGATTGATCCAACAGGCCCTGTTGTGGGACTGGTTTTACCCAGTGGGACCGATTTTGGGGCCGGTTTACGCGATGGGCTGTATTTCAGGGCCATGTTTCACGGCCGGTTTCTGTGCCTGCAGTACTTCCAGAAGGTGATCCCGCACCAGTTCGACAGCTGCCCCGATAAGCTCATCCTCAGGGCCTTCCAAGTCAAGTACAACCCCAAGAAGATGAAGAGGTGAGATGGGGAGGTGGGTTCCTACGCTTGGGTCGGGTCCCCCCATCAGCTGTGGGGCACGGGGCCAGGGGGTTTGGTCCCCATCCTCGTGTCCCAGCGTGTCCCCACATCCCGAGCAGGCTGGAGAAGGAGTACGCCACCATCAAGAACAAAGAGATGGAGGAGCAGATTGAGATCAAGGTGAGACAGGTCAAGTGTTGGCGCCATGAGGCCATCTAAGCCATGCTGGAGCCATCTTGGTCCATCCTCAGAGCCATCTGAGCCTTCCCAGGGTCCCTTTGACCCATCCCTGGGGTCACTTGGAGCCATCCCGAGGCTTCGTAGCCCGTTCCTGGGGCCACTTGAGCCATCTCTGAATGGCTGAGCCTCTCCCTGGAGCCACTTCACCCATCCCCAGGGTCACTTGAGCCATCCTGGGATGGCTTAGCCCGGCCCTGGGCCCAACTGGGCCGTCCTGGGACAACTTTGCTTATCCCTGGGGCCACCTGAGCCATCCTGAGATCGCTTTGACCCATCCCAGGGCCACTGAAGCTGTACCCAGGGCCACTTAGCCCGTCCTGGGTACCATTTAGCCTGTCCCCAACCCCTTCTGAGCCATCTCCAAGGCCAGCTGGGACCTCCTGGGGCAGCTTAGCCCATCTCTGAGGCCATTGATGCCATCATGGGACCACTTCTGCCCTTCCCAGGGGGCACTGAAGGTGTCCCCAAGAGCCACTTCAGCCATCCTGGGGCCACTTGACCTCTCACAGAGCAGTTTGGCCATCCCAGGGCCACTTGCACCCATCCTTGGGAACCTTTAGCCCATCCCTGGGGCCATTTGAGCCATCTCCGGGGCCACCTAAGCCTTTCTGGAGCCACCATGACCTATCCCAGGGCCACTCAGCCTGTCCCTAAGGCCACTCATCCTGTCCCCAGGGCCACGTAAGCCATCCCAGGGCCACTTTGTCCCAGCTTCAGGGTTGTGTGAGCCATCCCAGGGCCACCTTCTCCCATCCTTGAAGACCTTGAGCCCATCCTTGGGGCCACCTAAGCCACCCTGGAGCCACCACCACCCATCCCAAGGCCATTTAAGCTGTCCCCAGGGCCACGTAAGCCATCCCAGGGCCACTTTGTCCCAGCTTCAGGGTTGTGTGAGCCATCCCAGGGCCACCTTCCCCCATCCTTGGGGACATTGAGCCCATCCCTGGGGCCATTTGAGCCATCTCCGGGGCCACCACCACCCATCCCAGGGCCATTTAAGCTGTCCCCAAGGCCACGTAAGCCATCCCAGGGCCACTTTGTCCCAGCTTCAGGGTTGTGTGAGCCATCCCAGGGCCACCTTCCCCCATCCTTGAAGACCTTGGGGCCACCTAAACCACCCTGGAGCCACCACCACCCATCCCAAACCCATTTAAGTTGTCCCCAGGGCCACGTAAGCCATCCCAGGGCCACTTTGTCCCAGCTTCAGGGTTGTGTGAGCCATCCCAGGGCCACCTTCCCCCATCCTTGGGGACCTTGAGCCCATCCCTGGGGCCACCTAAGCCACCCTGGAGCCACCATGACCTATCCCAGGGTCACTCACCCTGTCCCCAGGAGCCACTCAAGCTGTACCAGGGCCACTTTGTCCCAGCTTCAGGGTTGTGTGAGCCATCCCAGGGCCACCTTCCCCCATCCTTGGGGACATTGAGCCCATCCCTGGGGCCATTTGAGCCATCACCGGGGCCACCTAAGCCACTCTGGGGCCACCACCACCCATCCCAGGGCCATTTAAGCTGTCCCCAAGGCCACGTAAGCCATCCCAGGGCCACTTTGTCCCAGCTCAGGGTTGTTTGAGCCATCCCAGGGCCACTGGAGCCATCTGGGGTCAGCTTAGCCCCTCCCCAGAGCCACTTTACGCCCGTGTCCCCGAGCTGTCCTCAGGCTCAGCGACCCTCCTGGGGACATCAAACCCCCTCCCCGGGACTCACTGCTCCCATTTTTCCCCCCCCCCAGCGCCTCCGCACCGAGAACCGCCTGCTCAAACAGCGCATCGAAACCCTGGAGAAGGTAAGCCTGGCACCCCAAAACCCCCCCTGAGGGCACCCCAAAAATCCCCTGTGAGCGCCCAACCCCCGGAGCACCCAAAAAGTCCCCTGGAGCACCCCAACCGCCCCCCCCCCCGCCTTGGGAAACCCAAAAATGTCCCCTGGCACATCCCAAACTCCCCTGGGGCACCCACACCACCGCCTGCAGATCCCAGCACCCATGAACGTGACCTCCAGCACCCCTTTTCCAGGCCGCGCCCCCAAAATCTCCCCTCCCAGCACCATTTTGGGGCAAAAATAGGAGATTTAAGTCCAGCAGGCGGCTGCTTTATCATTTTTCCACACAAAGTCTCCCTCTGGGAGGTGGGAAACGTTCCTTTTTAGGGCAAAACACCACCATCGCCATGTTTTCCGCCCCCCCCCCCCCGACATGAGGGATAAAAGAGCTAGAATCCCCGGAAAACACCCCAAAACGGGGACCGACGATGCGCGGGAAGGTTGCCGGGTGCCTCCGCCTCTCGCTGCCTCCATCTCCTTCGTTAAGCTCGTTAAGCTCGTTACGTCTCTCCTCTCTTTCTCTCTCTTCTCCGCCGGCGGCCGCAGGAGAGCGCGGCTCTCGCCGACAGGCTCATCCAGGTAGCGTCAAAAATCGCTATTTTTCCCTTTTCTGCTCTGTTTTAACCCTTTTCTTGCCCCTTTTGGCTGCCCGGCTCGTTTGGGGAGGATTCGCTCTTTTTTTCCTGCTTTTCCGGAGGCTCCTGCGCACCTTCCCCGCTTTGGGGGGGTGGGAGGGGAAGGGGGGATTGGGGGCGGTGGGTGAAAATGGGGGGTTTGGGCCCACTTTGGGGCTCGGTGGAAAGTGGGGGGGGAGGGCGTTGGCACGTGGGGGCGGGGTTTGGCCAAGAATGGGGTAAAAGCCGCTGTTTTGAGGAGTTTGACCAAAATTGGTGGGTTTTGAGTGGAAGGTCGTGGGCTGGGGGGTGAGAGCGGCTCAGAGGGGACAGGATGGCCCTGGAGGTCCCCATGGGGCTGGTGTCACCTCCTTGTCCTTGGTGTCGCCTGCTGTGGGGCTGGTGTCACCTCCTTGTCCTTGGTGTCACCTCCTGTGGGGCTGGTGTCACCTCCTCCTTGGTGTTACCTGCTGTGGGACTGGCATCACCCCCAAGGCTGTTGTCACCTCCTTGTCCTTGGTGTCACCTGCTGTGGGGCTGTTGTCACCTCCTTGTCCTTGGTGTCACCTGCTGTGGGGCTGGTGTCACATCCTTGTCCTTGGTGTCACCTGCTGTGGGGCTGGCATCACCCCCCCAAAGCTGGTGTCACCTCCTTGTCCTCAGTGTCACCCCCTGAGACTGGTGTCACCTTTGTCCTTGGTGTCACCTCCTGTGGGGCTGGTGTCACCTCCTCCTTGGGGTCACCTGCTGTGGGACTGGCATCACCCCCAAGGCTGGTGTCACCTCCTTGTCCTCGGTGTCACCTGCTGTGGGGCTGATGTCACCCCCCAAGGCTGTTGTCACCTCCTTGTCCTTGGTGTCACCTGCTGTGGGGCTGGTGTCACCTCCTTGTCCTTGGTATCACCTGGTGTGGGGCTGGCATCACCCCCCCAAAGCTGGTGTCACCTCCTTGTCCTCAGTGTCACCCCCTGAGGCTGGTGTCACCTTTGTCCTTGGTGTCACCTTCTGTGGGGCTGATGTCACCCCCCAAGGCTGGTGTCACCTCCTTGTCATCAGTGTCACCTTCTGTGGAGTTGGTGTCACCTGCTGTGGGGCTGGCATCACCCCCCAAGGTTGGTGTCACCTCCTTGTCCTTGGTGTCACCTGCTGTAGGGCTGGCATCACCCCCAAGGCTGGTGTCACCTCCTTCTCCCTGGTGTCACCTTCTGTGGGGCTGGCATCACCCCCCATAGCGGTGTCACCTCCTTCTCCCTGGTGTCACCTTCTGTGGGGCTGTTGTCACCTCCTTGTCCTTCGTGTCACCTGCTATGGGGCTGGCATCACCCACCAGGGCTGGTGTCACCTCCTTCTCCTTGGTGTCACTTGATATGGGACTGGTGTCACCCCCTTGTCGACGGTGTCACACCCCCTTGTCCCCAGCATCATTCCCTTGTCCCCAGCCTCACCTGCAGTGAGACTGGCATCACCTCCTTGTCCCTGGTGTCACCCCCAGCATCTCCCCCTTGTCCCCACCACCCCCCTCCCAGTGCCACACTGCGGAGCAGAACCGGCCACACTGTGCCGTGGCAGTGACACGTCCCCGCTGTCCCCAGGGCCAGGTGACACGGGCGCAGGAGGCGGAGGAGAACTACGTCATCAAGCGGGAGCTCGCGGTGGTGAAGCAACGCTGCACCTCGGCCACTGAGAACCTGCAGCGCGCCCAGACCACCATCCGGCAGCTGCAGGACCAGCAGGTTGGTGTCCCCAAACGTCCCCAGATGTCCCCAGGCGTCCCCATCGCCCACCCACAAATCCCCCTTCCAAGGGACAAGGGACCTGGGAGACCAGGAAGGGACCTGGGTGGCTGGGACAAGGGACCTGGAGGCCAGGAGGTGACCCAGGTGGCCAGGAAGGGACCCAGATGTTGGGACAAGGGACATGCGTGGCCAGGAAGAGATCTGGGTGGCTGGGAGGGGACCCAGATGTTGGGACAGGGGACCTGGGTGGCTAGGAAGGGACCTGGGTGTCCAGGAGGGGACCCAGATGTTGGGACAAGGGACCTGGGTAGCCAGGAGGTGACCTGGGTGTCTGGGAGGAGACTGAGATGTTGGGACAAGGGACCTAGGAGGCCAGGACGTGACCCAGGTGGCTGTGAGGGGACCCAGATGTTGGGACAAGGGACCTAGGAGGCCAAGAGGTGACCCAGGTGGCTGTGAGGGGACCCAGATGTTGCGACAAGGGACCTAGAAGGCCAGGAGGTGACCCAAGTGGCCAGGAGGGAACCCAGATGTTGGGACAAGGGACCTGCGTGGCCTGGAAGGTATCTGGGTGGCTGGGAGGGGACCCAGATGTTGGGACAAGGGACCTGCGTGGCCAGGAAGGGACCTGGGTGGCCAGGAGGGGACCTAGATGTTGGGACAAGGGACCTGGGTGGCCAGGAGGTGACCTGGGTGGCCAGGAAGGGACCTAGATGTTGGGACAAGGGACCTGGGTGTCTGGGAGGGGACCTGAGTGTCCAGGAGGGGACCCAGATGTTGGGACAAGGGGCATGGGTGGCCAGGAGGTGACACGGGTGCCCAGGAAGGGACCCAGATGTTGGGACAAGGGACCTGGCTGGCCAGGAAGGGACCTGGGTGTCCAGGAGGGGACCAAGATGTTGGGATGAGACACCTGGGTGGCCAGGAGGGACCTTGGTGGCTGGAAGGGTACCCAGATGTTGGGACAAGGGACCTGGGTAGCCAGAAGGGACCTGGGTGTCTGGGAGGGGACCCGAGTGTCCAGGAGGGGACCCAGATGTTGGGATGAGACACCTGGGTGGCCAGGAGGGACCTGGGTGGCTGGAAGGGGACCCAGATGTTGGGACAAGGGACCTGGGTGGCCAGGAGGTGACCCAGGTGGCCAGGAGGGGACCCAGATGTTGGGACAAGGGATGTGGGTGGCGAGGAGGGATCTGGGTGGCCAGGAGGGGACCCAGGTATCCGGAAGGGGACCCAGATGTTGGGTCAAGGGTCCTGGGTGGCCAGGAGGAGACTTGGGTGGCCGGGAGGGGACCCAGCTGTTGGGACAAGGGACCCAGGTGGCCAGGAGGTGACCTGGCTGGCCCTGGGGATGGGGATGGTCACTTGAGGTCCTGCTGCAGCACGGATTCGGGTGCAGGTTGGCGGGGTGGGTGGCACTGCCGTGTTCAAGGGGTGGGGACAGCCGTGGGTGACACGTTGGGGACGGTGGCAGGGGAACCCCCGCTTCAGCGAGGAGTTTGTCACCCACCTGGAGACGGAGCTGGAGCAGTCGCGGCTGCGGGAGAGCGAGACCCTGGGTGCCCTCAAGGAGATGCAGGACAAAGTCCTCGACATGGAGAAGGTGACATGGGACGGCTTGCGGTGTCACGCTGGTGGCCCTGGGGGTGGGGACGGTCCCACAGGTGGCGTTGGGGACAGGGAGTGTCCTGGGGGGTCCTGGACCTGGTGTCACCTGTCCCTGGGGATCCCCTGTCCCTTGTGTCCCCTGTCACATGCCCCCAGTGTCCCATGAGTGTCCTCACCTCCACCTGGCAGAGGAGGACAAGTCCTCAGTGCCACTGCCCCGAGTTGTCCCCAGTGACATCCAGGGCCACCAGCTTGGGGTGTCCCTGCCCATGACCCGTGCCACCGCCCCAAATTGTCCCCAAAGACATCCAGGGACACCAGCTTGGGGTGTCCCTACCCATGACCCGTGCCACCGCCCCAAATTGTCCCCGAAGACATCCAGGGCCACCAGCTTGGGGTGTCCCTGCCCATGACCCGTGCCACCGCCCCGGGGTGTCCCCAGTGACATCCAGTGCCACCAGCTTGGGGTGTCCCTGCCCATGACCCATGCCACCGCCCCAAATTGTCCCCGAAGACATCCAGGGCCACCAGCTTGGGGTGTCCCTGCCCATGACCCGTGCCACCGCCCCAAATTGTCCCCGATGACATCCAGTGCCACCATGGTGGTTGTCCCTGCCGACGCCCAGTGCCACCGCCCCGAGATATCCCTGCTCCGAGGTGTCCCCAGCCGTACCCAGTGGCCCTACCTCGGGGCGTCCCCGCCGATGTCCCCCGTGTCCCCGCAGAGGAACAGCCTGCTGCCGGACGAGGACAACGTGGTGCGGCTGCAGGAGGAGCTGCAGGCGCTGGCCCTGCGCGAGGCCGAGGCCGTCAAGTCGCTGACGGAGCTGCAGCAGCAGGTCAAGGACCTCAGTGACAGCTGGCAGGTAAGGACCCGGACGCCTCGGTGTCCCCCACCGTGTCACTTGGGTCCCCCACCATGTCACTTGGGTCTCCCTCGGGTCACCTGGGTTGTCCACAGGGTGCCTGGTTCCCCTCCCAAGGTCATCTGGGTCCCTTCTCAGCTACCTGGGTCTCCTCCCAGCCACCTGGGTCCCCTCCCAACTGCCTGTGTCCCCTCCTGGTCACCTGGGTCCCTTGTCCCAACATCTGAGTCCCCTCCTGGACACCCAGGTCCCTTGTCCCAACATCTGAGTCCCCTCCTGAACACCCAGGTCACGTCCTGGCCACCCAGGTCCCTTGTTCCAACATCTGGGTCCCCTCCTGGACACCCAGGTCCCTTGTCCCAACATCTGAGTCCCCTCCTGAACACCCAGGTCACGTCCTGGCCACCCAGGTCCCTTGTCCCATCATCTGGGTCCCCTCCTGGCCACCCAGGTCCACCCAGGTTTCTTGTCCCAACATCTGGGTCCCCTTCTGGCCACCCAGGTTTCTTCCTGGCCACCCAGGTGCCTTGTCCCAACATCTGGGTCCCTTCCTGGCCACCCAGGTCCCTTGCTGGCCACCCAGGTTTCTTGTCCCAACATCTGGGTCGCCTCCTGGACACCCAGGACCCTTCCTGGTCACCTTCTGGCCACCCAGGTGTCTCATCCCGACACCTGGGTCCCCTCCTGGCCACCTGGGTCACCTCCTGTCCGACTTGGTCCCTTGTCCCGATGGCTGGGTCCCATCTTGGCCACCCATGTCCCTCGTCCCAACATCTGTGTCTCCTCCTGGACACCCAGGTCTCCTGGCCATGCAGGTCCCTTGTCTCAACATCTGGGTCCCCTCCTGGCCACCTGGGTCACCTCCTGTCCACCTTGGTCCCTTGTCCTGATGGCTGGGTCCCATCTTGGCCAACTCGTCCCCTCCCAGCCACCTGGGTCCCTTGTCCCAACACCCGGGTCCCTTCCTGGCCACCCAGGTCCCTTCCTGGCCACCCAGGTCCCTTGTCCCAACATCTGGGTCTCCTTCCAGCCATCTAGGTCCCCTACAAGCCACCTGGATCACCTTCTGACCACTTAGGTCCCTTGTCCCAACATCTGAGTCCCCTGTGAGCCACCTGAGTCACCTTCTGACCACTTAGGTCCCTTGTCCCAACATGTGGGTCCCTTCCTGGCCACCCAGGTCCCTTGTCCCAACATCTGGGTCTCCTTCCAGCCATCTAGGTCCCCTACAAGCCACCTGGATCACCTTCTGACCACTTAGGTCCCTTGTCCCAACATCTGAGTCCCCTGCGAGCCACCTGAGTCACCTTCTGACCACCCAGGTCCCTTGTCCCAACATCTGGGTCCCCACCCTGTCCAACTGGGTCCCTCATCCCAGTACCTCCGTCCCCTTCCATCCACCTGGGACCCTCGCCTTGCCACCCGGGTCCCCGTTGGGGCCACCCGGGTCTCCCACCCCGCCGACGGGCGCCTGACGGGTGCGGGGCGCAGGCGGGCCGGGCAGGCGGGCGCTGGAAGGAGTCCCCGCGGCGGAGCAACGCCAACGCGCTGCAGGAGGCCGTGGTGGCCGCGCGGCTGCGGGAGGCCCAGGCCCAGGCTGAGCTGCGGGCGCTGCGGCAGCGGGTGCTGCAGCTGGAGACGCAGGTCAGAGCCTTGGCCGCATCCTGACAGGGGGCTGGGGGGGCTGAACTGGGCGGTTATGGGGGGCTGGGGGGCTCAACTGGGGGTGGTGGGGCCAGGGGGACCTGAACTGGGGGTGGTGGGGCCTTGGGGTGCTGGGGCAGCGGGTGCTGCAGCTGGAGACGCAGGTCAGAGCCTTGGCCGCATCCTGACAGGGGGCTGGGGGGGCTGAACTGGGCGGTTATGGGGGGCTGGGGGGCTCAACTGGGGGTGGTGGGGCCAGGGGGACCTGAACTGGGGGTGGTGGGGCCTTGGGGTGCTGGGGCAGCGGGTGCTGCAGCTGGAGACGCAGGTCAGAGCCCCGGCCGCATCCTGACTGGGGGCTGGGGGGGCTGAACTGGGCGGTTATGGGGGGCTGGGGGGCTCAACTGGGGGTGGTGGGGCCTTGGGGTGCTGGGGCAGCGGGTGCTGCAGCTGGAGACGCAGGTCAGAGCCCCGGCCGCATCCTGACTGGGGGCTGGGGGGGCTGAACTGGGCGGTTATGGGGAGCTGGGGGGCTCAACTAGGGGTGGTGGGGCCAGGGGGACCTGAACTGGGCGTGCTGGGGCCTTGGGGTGCTAAACTGGGTGTGCTGGGGTTGCGGGTGTTGGGGCTGGGGGTGCTGAACTGGGGGTGCTGGGATGTGGTAGCGGACTGAACTGGGAGATGCTGGGGCTGGAGATGCTGAACTGGGGGTGCTGGTGTGGAGGAGGCTGAGCTGGGGGGGCTGGGGATGTCAGGGCAGGGGGTGCTGAACTGGGGGGGCTGAACTGGGGGTGCTGAACTGGGGGTGCTGGTGGGGGGGTGCTGAACTGGAGGGGACTGGGGGTGTTGGGGTGGGGGGTGCTGAACTGGGGGGTGCTGGGGCTGCAGGTGCTGAACTGGGGGTGCTGGTGGGGGGGGTGCTGAACTGGAGGGGACTGGGGGTGTTGGGGTGGGGGGTGCTGAACTGGGGGTGCTGGTGGGGGGGTGCTGAACTGGAGGGGACTGGGGGTGTTGGGGTGGGGGGTGCTGAACTGGGGGTGCTGGGGCTGGAGGTGCTGAACTGGGGGTGCTGGGGTGGGGGGGTTGAACTGGAGGGGGGTGGGGGTTTTGGGGTGAGGGGTGCTGAACTGGGGGGTGCTGCGGCTGGAGGTGCTGAACTGGGGGGTGCTGGTGGGGGAGGTGCTGAATTGGGGGTGTTGGGGCAGGGGGTGCTGAACTGGGGGGTGCTGGGGCTGGAGGTGCTGAACTGGGGGTGCTGGTGGGGGGGTGCTGAACTGGAGGGGACTGGGGGTGTTGGGGTGGGGGGTGCTGAACTGGGGGGTGCTGGGGCTGGAGGTGCTGAACTGCGGGTGCTGGGGTGGGGGGGTTGAACTGGAGGGGGCTGGGGGTTTTGGGGCAGGGGGTGCTGAACTGGAGGGTGCTGGGACTGAGGGTGGTAAACTGGAAGTGTTAAATTGTGGGTGCTGGGGCTGCAGGTGCTAAACTGGGGGTGCTGGTGGGGGGGGTGCTGAACTGAAGGGGACTGCGGGGTGTTGGGGTGGGGGGTGCTGAACTGGGGGTGTTGGGGTGGGGGGTGCTGAACTGGGGGGTGACGGGGCTGGAGGTGCTGAACTGGGGGTGCTGGTGGGGGAGGTGCTGAACTGGGGGTGTTGGGGTGGGGGGTGCTGAACTGGAGGGGACTGGGGGTGTTGGGGCAGGGGGTGCTGAACTGGGGGGTGCTGCGGCTGGAGGTGCTGAACTGGGGGTGCTGGGGTGGGGGGTTTGAACTGGAGGGGGCTGGGGGTTTTGGGGCAGGGGGTGCTGAACTGGGGGGTGCTGGGACTGAGGGTGGTAAACTGGAAGTGTTAAATTGTGGGTGCTGGGGCTGCAGGTGCTAAACTGGGGGTGCTGGTGGGGGGGTGCTGAACTGAAGGGGACTGGGGGTGTTGGGGTGGGGGGTGCTGAACTGGGGGTGTTGGGGTGGGGGGTGCTGAACTGGGGGGTGACGGGGCTGGAGGTGCTGAACTGGGGGTGCTGGTGGGGGGGGTGCTGAACTGGAGGGGATCTGGGGTGTTGGGGTGGGGGGTGCTGGGGCTGCAGGTGCTAAACTGGGGGTGCTGGTGGGGGGGGGAGGCCTGAACTGGGGGGTGCGCTGGGTCCATGGGTGCTGGGTGCCAAATCCAGGGCCGGATCTGGCTGCAGCAGAGCTGCAGGAGCTGGCTGGGGGGTGGGGGGGGGGGTCAGAACTGGGGGACAGGGTGCCGACAGCCCCCCCCCCCCCTCCTCCGGGGCCAGACCGTGGGTGCTGGACCGAGGGGGTGACAGCGCTGTCCCCCGCAGAGCCAGATCCAGCGCACGGTGCTGGGCCGGGCGGAGCAGACGTGCGCGGGGCTGCGGGAGCAGCTGCGGCTGGCGGCGGCGCAGAGCAAGGGGCTGCAGGCGCAGCTCAGCGAGAGCCACCGCAAGCACGCCGAGGCCCAGTGCAAGGTGGGAGCCTCCCGTCACCTCCCTGCGGGTGCCCGTGGGTGCTCCCCGGCGGCGCCCGCGCATCCCACAGCGCCCACGGGTGCTGGGGGACCCGTAACCCACACCCACGGGTGCTGGGGGACCCGTAACCCACACCCACGGGTGCTGGGGGAACCGTAACCCACACCCGTGATTGCTGTGGCACCCATATCCTGCACCCACGGGTGCTGGGGGACCCATAACCCACACCCACAGGTGCTGTGGCACCTATATCCTGCACCCACGGGTGCTGGGGGACCCGTAACCTGCACCTATGGGTGCTGGGGGACCTATATCCTGCACCCACGGGTGCTGGGGGACCCATAACCCACATCCACGGGTGCTGGGGGACCTGTAACCCACACCCACGGGTGCTGGGGGACCCATATCCTGCGCCCACGGGTGCTGGGGGACCCATAACCTGCACCCATGGGTGCTGAGGAACCCACATCCTGCGCCCACGGGTGCTGGGGGACCCATAACCTGCACCCGTGGATGCTATAGGACCCACATCCTGCGCCCACGGGTGCTGGGGGACCCATAACCCACATCCACGGGTGCTGGGGGACCCATATCCTGCACGCACGGGTGCTGGGGGACCCATAACCCAAACCCATGGATTGCTATAGGACCCACATCCTGCACCCATGGGTGCTGCAGGATTGTTACACTGCACCTATGGGTGCTGAGGGACCCATGTCCTGCGCCCACGGGTGCTGGGGGACCCGTAACCCATACCCACGGGTGCTGGGGGACCCACATCCTGCGCCCACGGGTGCTGGGGGACCCATAACCTGGACCCACGGGTGCTGGGGGACCCGTAACCACACCCATGGGTGCTGTGGCACCCACAGATCCTCCCCTGGGACCCCCTGTCCCCTCCCCAGGGACACTCCTGTACTCTCCCTTAGGACACCCACGTCCCCTCTCCAGGGACATCTCTGTCCCCTCTCTGGGGACACCCACGACCCTCCTGTGTGGTCCCCGTGTCCCCTCCCTTGGGGTCCCAATGTCCCCTCCCATGGGGTCCCTGTGTCCCCTCCAAAGGGACCAAGGTGTCCCCTCCCTTGCGGTCCCCATGTCTCCTCCGAGAGTCCCAATGTGTCCCCTCCCATGGGGTCCTCGTGTACCCTCTGAGAGGGTCCCAATGTCCCCTCCCTTGAGGTCCCCAGGTCCCCTCCAAAGGGACCAAGGTGTCCCCTCCCTTGATGTCCCCATGTCTCCTCCAAGGGTCCCAATGTGTCCCCTCCCATGGGGTCCTCATGTCCCCTCTGAGAGAGTCCCAATGTCCCTCCCTTGAGGTCCCCAGGTCCCCTCCAAAGGGACCAATGTGTCACCTCCCACAGGGTCCCTGTGTCCCCTCCCTTGGGGTCCCCAGGTCCCCTCCAAAGGGACCAATGTGTCACCTCCCACAGGGTCCCTGTGTCCCCTCCCTTGGGGTCCCCATGTCTCCTTCAAGGGTCCCAATGTGTCCCTCTGAGAGGGTCCCCATGTCCCCTCCCATGGGGTCCTCGTGTCCCCTCTGAGAGAGTCCCAATGTCCCCTCCCTTGAGGTCCCCAGATCCCCTCCAAAGGGACCAATGTGTCACCTCCCACAGGGTCCCTGTGTCCCCTCCCTTGGGGTCCCCATGTAGGGTCCCAATGTGTCCCTCTGAGAGGGTCCCCATGTCCCCCCTCCCACAGGGTCCCCATGTCCCCTCCAATGGGGGTCTCAAATGTCCCCTCCCTTGGTGTCCCAGTGTCCCCTCCCTTGGGGTCCCAGTGTCCCCTCCCTTGGGGTCCTCAGGTCCCCTCCAAAGGGACCAATGTGTCACCTCCCACAGGGTCCCATGTCCCCTCCAATGGGGGTCTCAAATGTCCCCTCCCTTGGTGTCCCAGTGTCCCCTCCCTTGGGGTCCCAGTGTCCCCTCCCTTGGGCTCCCATCGCCCCACCGTCCCCTCCACCAACCCTCCCATGTCCCCTGGGGATGGGGGAGGGACTGGAGCCCCCCACCCCGCCCCGGGAGGGTGTGGGGGTGGCCCTGGGGTGACAGCGGGTGACACCGGTGTCCCCCAGAGCAAGGAGGAGGTGATGGCGGTGCGGCTGCGCGAGGCCGACAGCATGGCGGCCCTGGCCGAGATGCGACAGCGCGTCGCCGAGCTGGAGATCCAGGTGAGCGGGGACAGGGTGACAAGGGGGGGGTGACAAGGTGGGGGTGACGGGTGACAGGGGAGGGGACGGGCACCCGCTGACCCGCCCGCACCCGCAGAGGGAGGAGGGGATGATCCAGGGGCAGCTCAACCACTCGGACGCCGCCCAGTACATCCGCCAGCTCAAGGACCACATCGACGAGCTCAAGGCCGAGGTAAGGCACCCATGGGTGCTGGGGGACCCACGTCTGCACCCACGGGTGCTGGGGGACCCACGTCTGCACCCATGGGTGGTGGGGGACGCACGTCCTGCACCCACGGGTGCTGGAGGGTTGATACCCTGCACCCATGGGTGCTGGGGGATTGATACCCTGCACCCATGGGTGCTGGGGGACCCATGTCCTACACCTACGGGTGCTGGGGGATTGATACCCTGCACCCATGGGTGCTGGGGGACCCACGTCTGCACCCATGGGTGGTGGGGGACCCACGTCTGCACCCATGGGTGCAGGGGGATTGATACCCTGCACCCATGGGTGCTGCAGGATTGATACCCTGCATCCATGGGTGGTGGGGGACCCATAACCGGCACCCATGGGTGCTGCAGGATTGATACCTTGCACCCATGGGTGTTGTGGGACCCGTGTGCAGCACCCATGGGTGTTGTGGGACCCGTGTGCTGTGCCCACAGGTGCTGTGGGACCTGTACCCTGCACCCATGGGTGCTGGGGGACCCACGTCCTGCACCCATGGATGCTGCGGGACTGATACCCTGCACCCATGGGTGCCATGGGACCCGTACCCTGCACCCATGGGTGCTGTAGGACCTGTACCCTGCACCCATGGGTGCTGGGGGACCCACATCCTGCACCCACGGGTGCTGTAGGACCTGTGTCCTGCACCCATGGGTGCTGCGGAACCCATGTCTGGTGCCCATGGGTGCTGGGGGGACCCATAACCTGCACCCACGGGTGCTGTAGGATTGATGCCCTGCACCCATGGGTGCTGGGGGACCCACGGGTGCTGTGGGACCCCCATACAGGGTCTGGCATCGGGGACCCTTCCCCGGGATGGGGGGGGGGGGTGACAACGTCCCCGGTCCCTGACTCGTCGGGGTCACCCCCCCCGGGAAGGGTCCCCAGTGTCCCCAAGGCCAGGACACCTCAGGGACAGTCCCTGGGCGGGGCTGCGCTGGGTGCTGGCACCACTGGTGACGTCCCCTCGGTGCCACCAGCGATGTCCCCTCGGTGCCACCAGCGATGTCCCCGTGGGGCCGCCTGGCACGGGGACAGCTGGTGACAATGGCTCTCCCCGTCTCTCCTCCCTCCGCCCCTTCTCTGCTGTCCCTTGTCCCCTCTCCTGTCCCCAACCCATCCCCTGGTCCTTCCCTGTCCCCATCCCTGTCCCTTTGTTCCCTGTCCCCTTGTCACGTGTCCCCTTGTCACTCATCCTCTTGTCCCTTGTCACGTCTCCCGTCATGTTCGCACGTCCCTTGTCCCCCGTCCCCATGTCCCCCACCCTTTTGTCCCCTCACCTGTCGTATTCCCACGTCCCCTGTCCCCATCTCCATGTCCCCATCCCTGGCACCTTGTCCCCATCCCTGTCCACTTGTCCCCTGTCCCTTTGTGCCATGTCCTCTTGTCACTCATCCCCTTGTCCCTTGTCACATCACCTATTGTGGTCCCTTGTCCCTGTCCCCTTGGCCCCATCCCCTTGTTCCCTGTCCCCTTGTCACGTGTCCCCTTGTCACTCATCCTCTTGTCCCTTGTCCCATCACCCGTCATGTTCCCATCTCCCTTGTCCCCATCCCCTTGTCCCCCATTCCCTGATCCCGTGTCCCCTGTCCCCATCCCTTTCTTCCATCACACCCCCTGTCCCCATCCTGTCCCCTTGTCCCCATCCCCTTGTCCCTGTCCTCTGTCACCTTGCCCCCATCCTGTCCCCTTGTCCCCTGTCCCCTTGTCCCACCACCCGTCGTGTCCCTTGCCCCCATCCCGTCCCCTTGTCCCCTGTCCCCTTGTCCCCTGTCCCCTTGTCCCCTGTCCCCTTGTCCCACCACCCGTCGTGTCCCTTGTCCCCTTGTCCCTTGTCCCCTGTCCCCTTACCCCATATCCCCTTGTCCCCTGTCCCCTTGTCCCACCACCCGTCATGTCCCTTGCCCCCATCCTGTCCTTGTCCCAATCCCCTTGTCCCCTGTCCCCTTGTCCCACCACCCATCGTGTCCCTTGTCCCTTTGCCCCCCATCCCGTCCCTTTGTCCCCCATCCCGTCCCTTTGTCCCCCATCCCGTCCCCTTGTCCCCGTCCCCTTGTCCCCATCCCCTTGTCCCCTATCCCCTTACCCCATATCCCCTTGTCCCCTGTCCCCTTGTCCCACCACCCGTCGTGTCCCTTCTCCCCTGTCCCCGCAGATCCGGCTGCTGCGGGGCCCTCTGGCCTTCGGGGCGGTGGGGCTGGGGACACGCCTGGGGGACGAGGACTCGCTGGGTTCCTCCGACGAGGAGCTGCCACCCTTCACCCTGACCCATGGGGACATCGGGGACCTCGGGGACATGGGCGACAGCAGCGACAGCGAGACCGAGGGGGCACCCACGGCGCCGTGACCCGCGGGGACAGCGGGTGCAGTGGTGACCAGCGAGACCGTGGCACCCGACCCACGGGGACGTTGGGGACAGCAGTGACCCCCAGCCCAAGGGGCCACCCAGCAGAGACGGAGGGACACCCAGGGGACACCTTCGAGCCCCGCAGCACCCAGAGGACACTTGAGGGACGCCCGTAGGACCCATGGCACCCAGGAGACACTAAGGGGGACCCAGGGGACACCCACAGACCCCCCAGCACCCCAGGGCAGGATCAGGCCGGGGGGGGGGGTGGGCAGGCCCTGAGCATGGCTGGGTCCTGCGCACGGAGGGATCCCGGGGCACCGCTGGATCA